>NC_045169.1:17339120-17509120 GCF_900700415.2 Clupea harengus
AGACACTATGTTACATGCCATGCCTCTGCTACCGGCATCATTTTTATTTTTTTTTAGTTATTATTCTTAACGGCGCTATAGCTGGATCTCTGTTTAAAAGGGGCAACAGACTGAGCTCGCCTCACAACCAGGCAGTCTCTTCTGATTTGCTCAAAGCTCTAGCTGCAAATCCGGATTTTCTCAGTGCGGATAATGACGTCATGCCATGTAATGTATGGAATTTAGTTTTTAATTAAACTTTTTTTTTTTTACTTTTACTCTGGCTATTTCCAACTGCCTGTAAGACAGTGAGCAGGATCTTCCAGCACATTTGAGTGAAAATTATCTCGGTAACTCGCTAAACGAGCTACGACGAACGGGGCCCAGGACTAAAGCAGGTGGACAACCAAAGTAAACACAAAAACACATGGTGACACCAAACACAGGTGTAGAGTCCTTTGGTGTCCTCTAGAGGCCAACAAATGTCCCAACTCATGACAAACATCTGCTCATTGGACCACGTTTGGACAGAATGCTACCAAATACACACGACTCTGAGGCGGCAAAAAGACATTTCAAGGCTCATCTGATGCCCCAGGTCCGGCTGTAAGCTAACTTTTGTGCCACACAGTAGCTGGACCGTTTAAAAAGCGACTGGTTAGGCCTGTAGTTGTTTTCACACAGCTGTGTTAGTGCATTCTGCTATGTATCAAAACATTTTAATCAATATATTCCTCGCATGTAATTTCCCCATTACATTTATATGAATTTAATTGCTCAATAAAAAGAATATATACAACAGATATCATCACATGAATATAGTCTTCAGTAGCGGCAGTATTTTTGATGTAGGCTTAGTATTTATACATATATAACTTTTTAAAAGTTATTATTATTATTATTATTATTATTATTAATGTTGTTAGGGGTTTGCCCAAGCCTCTATTATAATATCCCAGGGTGATAAATCGGTGTATGTTCAAATCAGAAGATTATAATAATTGTTTCGCCCTCGTGTATAACACAAACCTGTGTTGGCCAGTGCAATAATGCCTAATTTACATTTTGTTTTCCTTTTTGCATATAAATAGTGAATCAGAACTGTTCAGAACTTTGTTGTCATTAATTGTATTTTTAAGTAAATCTTTTTTTCATTTGAGTCAATCTTGCATAATTCTAATTCATCACAATAACTTAACTAAAATGAGTAAGAAGCAAATACTTAAGTACTTTACAACTCAGTTGAATGAATAATTCAAACTTAAA
Source organism: Clupea harengus (assembly GCF_900700415.2). Taxonomy (NCBI): domain Eukaryota; kingdom Metazoa; phylum Chordata; class Actinopteri; order Clupeiformes; family Clupeidae; genus Clupea; species Clupea harengus. Next base: position 17,340,366 of record NC_045169.1, read on the forward strand.
TTATTTAAGTTACTAAACTCAAATGGTTCAAAGCAATCTGTTCTCTCAAATGATTTGAGTTGAATTAACTTGGCAGGTTTTACAGTGACAGATCTTTTTTAAGAGGTGGTTTCATCCGATACCGAGTTGGTGAACTGTGTGAAAGGGTGTTCACTTTGAACCTTGCCTTTCCCTTTGTCTTTAAGCAAAATACCAAGATGATCCAGAATTAAGGAATGTAATATGTCCCGCGGTACCATGAAGGATGTTTATTTTGTGGGTGTGTTCGTGATTGTGTGGTCCTATTTTTACTTGTGTGTGTGGGTGCACTAATTAGAGCGTATCATGCCTAAGAAAATGATATTACAGCGTCATCTCAACAAAACCAATATATATGTGTGTGTAATCTCAACAGAGAATCAGTTGACAGGTGCACCACAGGTGTATTGGTAGGATTACTAGGACTACTGAACTGACACAGCCTCCCAAGGATTTGCCCGTCATAAGAAATTAAAACACCAACCATCAACCGACTGCGCACTGGGATCAAGTGAGTGAGACTCTTACATTCTGTCTTACATTTTGTGTGCTTTATTGCTCGTTGATTCAAAATGTAGGTGAAAGCATATTTTTCATCTGGTGATTCCATAGAATGGCCTGGCCTGAAAGATCCTTATCTTTCAGTGTTGGGTAGAAAAAGTTCTTACTTGATCGCATTTTTTAATATTTTTTTGCACTTAAGCAATATCTAGCGTCAGCCTCCCTTTCTCTTTAATATTTAGTTTTTTGTTTAAATGGCAATTTAACAAAATTATTTTACAACAAAAAAATCTAAGTTGACATCCATTGCTTACTACGGCAATGATCTCTGACCAACTACTCACTGTCTGGTTAGAATTGGAATATAATCACATGAAATGTTTAATTAAAATGTATTTCACATGTTACAGTTTTTTACGATTGGATAAACACTAAAATCAAAAGTATTACACAATTATCAAAAACCTTCACTCAAGGAGCAAAACAACGGCTCAAATGTGCAACACTATAAGCACGTCAACATCACACTTTTTGCAAAACAATACACACAAGTGCTTTGCAAAACACTAAACACACTTATTAGACACAGAAGTATATCAAGATGTCACTTCCTTGCAATTCCAAAGCACTGACTGTCAAATTACCACACCTATGAGCCTGTCAAATAAACACAGCCATCAAGTGCGAAAACACATGATTGCTTAATTGTAGACACACCAAACAGGTTTAAGCACTATAGAAATGCAGCTGATGAGTTAATCTGTCTTCAACCAAAATGGAAGGAGTTAGAAGAAGAAGAGTGAGGGTGAGAGGGGGAATCCACAGAGGAGGAGAAGGAGAAAGAGGAAGATGCGGAGGCCATGCCAGAGGCCGAGGTGTAGGTAGAGGAAGAGGAAGACCTGAAGCAGGAGGAAAACTTGCTCAAAGAAGAAGAAGACCAAATGTATCAAATAGACTTGAAAGGAGGACGGGGGCCCATATCCACACAAGAACAAGAGAGAGAGATCATAAACATGGTTTTTGCCAATAATGCTCAGGCTCAGAGAAATTCAAGCCAACATTATCGGTGACCATGCCATTTTCAATAATGTCCATCAGATCTCTCAGTTAACACTGGCACACATTCTAAAATGACATCAAGTTAAAATGAAACAACTTTATTTGTACTGTATTTTCGGTTTTTCTTTTTTTTACGTGATGGAATTGTAACCTGTACTGGATACATAATTTTAAGTTTTTATGATATTTGCTGAGCTTACAGTGTTATGCACACTACTGTAGTAGCATGAAAACTGGGACATGTTTTGTTGTGATTCTCCATGTTGACATGTTGACTGATTTGGGTATATGGAGAGAAATAATATTTTCATCAGTCTGCAGCATTTGTCTTGTGTAGTGTTTGGTGAATTTATTGTATATTTGCACTTTCTCTGTGTACTTCACTTACACTACTCTAATCACTGAGAAGTAGAATTGCTAAGTGTTTTAGGTTTGCAACAGCAGTGTGTAACTGGTACAAACAGAATTCAGTCATATACAACGTGTGTTTCATATGGTAACAAAATATGGTTTTGATAAATTAGTGTATAGTTTTTACAAGAGTGTTTCATTTTGCAAAGGATCTGAGGTGTTTAGGGCCAATGATTTTCCGTTTAAAAAAAATGCATTTTCCGTTTCTCATTTGGTGAATTCCGTTTTTTTTCCGTTTCAGCTCATTTTGTTCACCCTGAGGTAGATTGATGGCTTAAAATGAGTGAATAATATGTGCCCTTCTTAGATTGTTGTTTGCCAGCCATCAACAGAACAGAAGACTAAACATTTTTTTGTTTTAAATGCGATTGGGAAGACGAGCGCGTGAATGTGACTGAATGTGGCTTTAGCGGAAATCTGTGGGTCAACCGTTGAAAAGGGGGGCGTGGCCGGAGCAGAGTTCAGCGCAGACGTGACATTTTCTCAGTGGTTTTGTTCTTTAATTAATGTTTGTTCATCGTTGCAATCGTTGTTGTGTTTATTTGAAAGAAATATAGCCTTGCAGCCCAAAATACAGGGGAATTTGGGCGATTTGTATGAACAAAATGATGTTTCCGTTTCAAAGGTGCAATTCCGTTTCAAAGTGTTCATTCCGCGAATTCCGTCCGTTTTCCGTTATCGCGGAAAATCATTGGCCCTAGGTGTTTTGCTCATTGGGTGTGTGGTTGTGCTAATTGTGTGAGGTGTTTTTGTAACACCCTCAAAGATTGAGAGTTGGATTGATCTTGATCCACATATTGTATTAAGTGATGTTTACTGTAACACATGCAAAACACATTCGTCAGTTCAACAGCGCAACACATACATCTATCTCCTGCTGAGAACTGGAATAATCTGTTCATATCTATATATACATTTCCAATACCGCCTCTGTGGTCACGTGACCGAACAACGAGGGAAATAGAATTTAGGCTAATCTCTGTCGAACACATGCTAGTTAGCTAACATACAGATCACCTCTATTTAATCAACCATCGCATCAAAGTTAACATTCTACACCACATGACATGTTATTTTAACTTAGTACACACTTATATTTACAACTGACACCAGCTCACCTGTAACACATGCAAAACACATTCGTCAGTTCAACAGCGCAACACATACATCTATCTCCTGCTGAGAACTGGAATAATCTATTTCCTGCAGGAGCTAGCTTAGATACCGTAACCACATTTTCTAGCGCGCTGCTGCCACCTAGTGGTAGAACTGGTGTACTTAGTCATGCATTAACCCTGAATACTTCTCAAAACTCTCTTCAGGCAATAATCTTGCGCTGAGGGCGCAACATTTTGAAAAACAAAACAAAACGATAAAAATCGTGTTTAAGCAATCGAGAAAAACTGTATTGTTATAGAGATTTTCACATCTAGTAATTTAATTCCGTTGTGGCCGGACTTCCCCTGGCATCCTCTAGGAGTCGCCACTTGTATTTTGTACTCTTAAGCATCACATTATGCCATGGCAAAACAATGGCAGCTAACTCAACAACTGTGGTGCCATCGAACACAACTGGAGCAACACAACTGGACACTACAGAATCAATCCAATCAAACACCACATGCAAACACAACTGGTGCAATGCAGCCCAACACGACTTTTACAACACAATCAATAATGACACGTGCAATGCAACCAAAGACAACTGCTAACTCCACAACAATCCAACTACAACGATGCACTGCGATCGCCCCGATTAGAGTGCAGTTGATACAATTTGGGATAAACTTGAGATGCATCATTTCTTACATTTTTGCATCGGTAAAAAAACGACTTATTGATATATGATTATTAATAGAAGCCCCGTGCCCTCGAATTTTTTATTTATTTAGATTGATTCCTCTCTTAACTATGTTTCAAGCACGCTCTCTCATCTGCATTGCTGTCAAATTACACATGACGTTGTCATGGACCGAAATTCTACCCGGAGATTGGACAATGTATATCACATGGTGAAAATCGAGTTCCTTGAATGGCACATTTCAAAGTGATCACGAAATCAAAGGGCTGTAAATATGAGAAAACTATCCATGGCCTAATATTTTCAGCCCTTATGCCATTTCATTTTTTTTTTATGTGTTTTACCCACCCATTACAAGTTTATTGTTCGTTCATTAGAGCTTATTCTGGTGGTGTATCCACTGCGCGTATGTAGCAGGATCCTCCAGAAGCAAATGAGATTGCACGGAGCAAATCTGACCTCTTGAGACTAAAAGCAGTGAAGAAAAGGCAGCTCTCTTTCGCATTTCTTTTTCCTTTGGACAGCGTAGCCTAGAAATGAGTTATATACTTTTCATATTTCAGTTCATGAATATACATTAAGTATCCCTATGAATTTCAGTTTCTGAATAGGTTATGTAGGGCTACAACAGCTCAAATTAGCCATTGACGTTTCTATTCATATACCTTTCATAAACTCTCCAAACATAAACCATTTCAAATAATTTTTTAAAAAGCTATTAATGTGTTTTTTTTTTATCTTCGTGCAAAAGTGTCATATCGATTGAATGCCAAGAAGCAGGCTTATGTGTTGCTATGCATTAATTAAAATGTACACATCACATCAAGTTCACAATTGATTTTCTGCCAAACTTAATTTGTCTGACTTACCTGAGATGCTTACTGAGTTGTAGTACTAGATAAATAAATATGTGAAGGAAAATTGGCACTTTTTAGTTAGTTTAGTTAGTTAAGAGGAACCAAAGAAATAAAATCAAATGTATTATCCCAAATGTATTGTGAATACATATCACACTGACATAAAGACTAACTGCGATAGCCTTTGTGTGGTCGATGTAATACTCTCATACACTGCATGGTAATATTATTTGACTATTTTAAATCAAAATGAACACATTGGCCATACACGATGTGATGCTGCTCCTGCTAATGTATAAACAGCTGCTGGACCATTGGACATTGCTTTAAGATGTTTTCAGAAATTTCGTAGAACAAGATAACTTGTTTTTAACCTAGAAAACTGTATGTGTGTGTGGTTCGTTTGGCCCTCACATCTGATTTTAGCTAGAAAGCTGCGACAGAGAGCTTAGGTGGCTACTTCTGAGAGCATGTTATGTGAAGCTTATAAGCAGGTGGAGGAGAAAAATACGTTACGAAATAACACCTGTATGTGTGTGTGTGTGCATTTTTTTTCACAGATCTTCCAAGTAATAAAATGTGGCAAAAAGTGATGGTGGTGATTACTGTGATGGTGGTGATGTATGGTGAGTTGGACCAGACAAAAAAACATTATTTGTTATTGCATTAGAGGAAAAAAAAATAAGTAAGGGCTAATGTATAGTCAGTATCGGAAAATAATTCCTGACGGGACGAACAGGACCCCGATGCACAGCGGAGATGGATAAGAGCAACCCATTACTTGCTGATCTTAAGTTACAATGAATTTCCGTTATGATAAGTAAACCAGCTACTTGCGGAATGCTATGAAAGATGTGAATTTGAAGCACAAAACCCGTTGCCAATGGCAGTGGTCATTCATTTTTTGCAGCGGTCAGTATAAAGAAATATCAGACCTCTGGACGTTGGAGTGGCCCATTCAAATCAATGGAACCTTTTGCAACATTCTGAGGAGCCGTATAGTAAGTAAGGGATAATGTATTGTCCGGAGGTCATTATCCAAAAATAAATCCCGACGGGGCGAACAGCACCCCGACGCGCAGCGGAGGGGTGTTGTTTCGTCCTGAAGGGATTTATAAAAATAAATTGAAAAATAAATTCAATTTATTTATTTTTAATATTGAAAAATAAATCCCGACGGCACAAACAGGACCCTGACGCGCAGCAGAGACGGGAATAGCAACCCGCTACTTGCTGACTTAAAGTGATAATGACTTTCCCTTACGTTACATGACCGGACTACTTGCGGAATGATATGAAAGACATGAATTGGAAGCACAAAACTTTTTGGAACATTCAAACGAGCAGCATAATAATAACTACTTGCTAACCGAGAGTGAGGTCATGCCGGGAAATATCGATATCAGCGGCCCAGAGGTTACACCACCCTCCACTCTCACCACCTGGGGGCGGTAAGTAAGTAAGCTGAGCACCCAGTTGCACATTTGCACATTTGCCCAGTTGCACATTTGGGTATCTGTGTCACGTCTCTGCTGAGCTCCGCTCCGGCCACAGCCCCTTCAGCACATTAACGGCACACTCACACTGTTCTTTTGCAATGCGTTGATCCAACAGATGACGGAGGAGGAGTCTGGTGCATGGGGTTGTGTTGATAACAGAGACGTTATAGTGGGATTGACAGGTCAACAAACCAATCAAGTCGCTAGCAAGCTGTTTACCTTGTGGGTAGTAGCATGCTAACATTAGATAGGTGGCTCAGACACCTCGCAAATCCTCATTGTACATTGACCATTTAACAGCAACTTTTAAAAAATCTAAGCAAAAAAAGGTCAAACAAACAACTTGTAGGTACATATAAGTAGGGTTGGGTACCGAGAACCGGACCGAAATGCAACGCAGATTTCGGTGCTTCCTTTTGGTGCCTGAGCCGATTGAAATAAATAACAGCAACAAATCATGCAGCTAAATGAACAAAACTTACGTAAAAAGTTGTCTTATCAACAGGAATTATTTCAGGCTGCAACATGAAACACGGAGGCTGGTTCCAAAACAGTACAGAACTAGTGATAGCTAATTAAGCAATATAGTACGAGTGCGAGTGGGGTAGGTAAGGGATATTTCCACGGGTGGTGTTCGGCCGTAGCCACGACTCTGTCACTTACTCTGTCTGAGTAAGATCTGTATGAATACTTTTTTGGTTTGCTCGGCAGATTTCGTGGGGCACATATAAAACTGCCCCATCAATGTAAACTTTGGCCTGTGTCGCTCACTCTCATTGTGATTACATAGCAACAGTCTTGACAGCGAAGAGCAGGCAGCATTTCAAAGAGCAAGCACAAACGGAGCTAGCCATCAATTTAACAGAGAAAGTGCCGAAAGGTAAACTAACAAAAGTGTGGCTGTATTTCTCACAAAAAGATTCAAACAACGCGACGTGCAGCAAATGCAACACAAAAATTGTGTGTAAAGGGGGAAGACAAGGCAAGAGTCAAAGGCAGATCAGCACCGTAGACTGAAGACTAAACGGAGACGCCAGCAACCCTAAACCTAGTCTCTTAAAGGGGCAGTACTAATTCACGTACCCAGTGGGTTCAAATAACAAGATTTATAATTGTATTTATTTATACTATAGTATACCTTAAACAGTTAATATATTGTTCAATTTGAAGAAAAAAATGTGCCTTGGCAATAAAAAAGCCTTTCTTTAATGTCGTCAATCGTCGTTTTGTGCTATTTAAAAAAAAAAAAGTATCGGTTCAGGCACCGTTTAGGCACCGGTATCGTTTTAAAAGTATCGGTTAGGCACCGGTATCGGAAAAAACCCAAACGATACCCATCCCTACATATAAGACCATCTACGGAGTTTGGTCCACCATCTTTTTTTTTTTTTACTTCGCGCTCTTGAGACGTGACCATAAACACGATCTGATTGGCTAGAGCCTGTGCTGTCGTATTGGCATGAAAGGCGATTAGATTGGCTGACGCATGCGTTGCCTCTCGAAAAGTAAAAAAAAATTCAACTCTTGCCGCAAGCAACGCATGCAACGCAACACATGCAACGCAACGCATGCAACGCAACACATGTAACGCATGCAACACAACGCATGCAACGCAACGCATGTAACGCAACACATGTAACGCAATGCATGTAACGCAACGCAACGCATGTAACGCAACACATGTAACGCAACACATGTAACGCAATGCATGTAACGCAACGCAACGACACCCAACGGGGCCACAAGTCAGTTCGGCAACGGATGACATCACCCCATCAACGCATTCCGAGTCAGCCGTCACTCTCACTCACACTCCCAACTGCATGTCATCAGTCTTGTTCACCGTTCCAGCTGCACTGCATTCAGGCCCCCAATCACACAATCACACACACCTGTTTCACTCCCTACATATACCCTTCACTCACTCCATGTCTGGTCTCGTCGCTAAATGGACGACACTACCGCCCGAGACGACCAGCTCCGCAAACCCAGCCGTGTTTCACAGGATTCTGTCTGCTGTCTATCTGCACCTTGGATTACCTTTGTTCGCTGGCTTCCATCCCAGCAAGCTCCCTGTCCGCTGTCTTCCACGTTTGCCAGTTTCGTGCCTCCAAGCTTCCAGGACTACATTACCCAGAGTGCATACAACCCCAGTTCTATCATGACTTTCTTGTCCGACTGTGAGCTGAGTATTTCTGTTCTGTGCCCTCGCGCACATTAGGTTAGGCTGTTAGAGTTAAGGCTGAAAAATACTTATACGACTCCGTTACGGACAGACGGACGGACGGATTCCACAGACTCTTTTTCATTTATGGTTCTCCGAAGGCTGTGGGTGCTGAAACAATTCACCGCCAGAACAGTAGGTGGAGCAACGTTTTTTTGTTCGAAGATGACCTTAGAGAAGCCTACCCCATGACGTCTTTGTGTGTGGAAGTCATTGATTGTTTATTTACCTCCTCCCGGAAACTAAAGCAGCTTGTACACTGCCCCAACAAACGCTAACAAATTCCAACATTCTAAAGTTGGCAGTAATTGATACTTGGCAGGTGACTGTCTTTAGAATGTTCAGTAAACCAACTGCCAGCTCCACACTGCTCAGACAGTAAGTGACTTTTTTCAGCTAGCTAGCTACTTATTCAACGTTTGTTTTTGCATGTTTAAGTGAATAGACTGCACCTACAACTGAATCAGCTCAAAGAAAAGCCCAAAATACCCACATCAAACAAAAATAACACTAGTTAGATTAACGCTTGCTTGTCAAAACAAATTTGGAAAACAAGTCATTTGTATAGAACATAGACCGGTATACAGTCGTTTGAAAAAGTTTGGACACCCCTGATAATTTCCATTATTTTTATTTATAAATTGTTGGGCGTTTGGATCAGCAACTTCTTTGTTATATATATAATACTTCATGGACAAAGTAATATTTCAGCAGTGAAATAAGGTTTATTGGATAAACAGAAAATATGTCATATGCATCATAACAAAATTAGACAGGTACATACATTTGGGCACCCCAACAGACATATATAATAACTAACATAAGCGCAAACGTACTCATGTAACGTGTCACCGTAAACATTAATATTAACATTTAGAGACACGTTTTCTTGCATTGTTAAACGAGTCGTACAAGTTAAAATAGACAAATATCTGTCTCGAAAACCGTTTGTTTGGGTAAGCTAATACATAACGTTAATCTATAAATAGACTTAGGATACTGTTATTTTTTTAAACTGGTCGATAACCGACATAACTACGACATCCAAGAGAGCTCAAGGATGTTATGCCCACGAGTTGAGCCTAGTTGACAAGGTAACGAGCTGTCAGAATGTTGGAGTTCGTTGGAAATCGCTCTATATTGGTCAGACATTCTGCAACTTTATCAGATCCGACTGAACATGTTGAACTCTTCAAACAGTACCCGACAATGACCAACAAACACAAACTGTTGGTACACACTGACCCAACTGTTGGTGTTTGTTGGCGTTTGTTGGCGTTTGTTGGGGCAGTGTGCAAGGTGCTTAACAGAATAGGAACAGATAGGGAATGAAACAGGAAATGTGAGATTCCGGAAATGATGTCGTCCGGAAATTATGTCGTTAGCAGACCAATCACAGCCAAGGGCTATCCGAAGGCTATCCGACATTCGGACTGATAGTCAGAAAAATCAGGAGGTGCAAGTCGGCCTCTCCGAGGTGCTCGGAGAGGGCGTTCCACGTCGGAGAGGGCGTTCCCTTTGTGTGTCCGTCCGTGAAAACGGAGTAGCACAAAAAAGCCTTTAGACTCTGTTTGTTGGCTCTTTAGTTTCTGTCCCCAGTTTTAGTTCTTTGTGTTAGTTTAGTATCACCTGTTAGTTTCTTAGTTTCTCACTGTTTGTGTTCCCCAGCGTTAGACGCTGTGTTCGTCACCCCGTTTGTCTGTTCTAGTGTTAGTTTTCCAGAGTGAGACTCTGTAATTTGGTTTTTCTACGTTCTTGTCTAGAGATAGTTTTAAGTCTAGTCATCCTTCTGTGCTTTCCCCTTTGCTTGTTAATCCACCCTGTTTGTGTTCTATTCCTCTGTTCCCCGGCTGTATCCATCAATAAACTCTGCTTTACCCGAAAAAAAACCCATCTTAGCCCTACGTTCCGTGACAATCTGTAATGTAGCAGTGCTGGTTAAATCTCAGTGTTTGATGTATGAAATGTGGTCTCAATGTGTTTAGTGTTTAGTGTGTTAACTGTTCTGGCTAGAAGCATCTGAAATTTGGCACAGAAAAAACTAATTATGTGATTTGTCTGGCTATATTTATATGGCAGGTCCTCTATAACTATAAATCGCTCTCTTGTTCTGAAAATTGGCAAAAATGTAAAGAAAGGCTCAAGGAATCAGTTGACTCCTGCATCACCAACATGGGAAAGGGCACCATTTGATCCTAATTTAAATGAACAATATTTCCAACCAATTGCTTCTTCTCATTAACTCTCTCCTGCACAGGCCTCTTCGATCTGCTCTTGTGCATTTCCACCAAGGCTTTCCCAAGACAATTCGATAACATTGAGTTCAACAGCACCCTTGTGAGATCACACCTCCTGCTGAAGGATAGCGACTCTCAGACCGAGGCCAATGCTCGAGCAGATGATGGCCTTTTTGAAGAGGATTCCGAATTCATGTTGGTTGCTCCAGTGGACAATTCTGGCCCCAAAAGTGGATTGCCTGCCAATCCCAAAGAGATATCTGTCAAGAAGAAGACTGAAGCTTTAAGAGGGCCATTGCTTAAACGAGTCAGACGGGAAGGATCAGGAATATTTGAATGTAAGCAAGCAACTATTTCCATACACGTATTCAAACATGTTTGTTTTAAGGAGAGCATTGTCAGCACAGATTTACTGAAAATAACCTTTGATTCTGCTGTTGCAACTACCCCAGCCCCTTCCACAACCGCTGTAACTACTTCAGAAATTGGTTCAGGAACATCTCCAGATGGAGATGAAGGTTCAGGAACATCTGAAAGTAAGCAATCAAATATTTCCATACATGTATTCAAACATGTGTTTGTTTTAAGAAGAGCATTGTCAGCACAGATTTACTGAAAATTACCTTTGATTCCGCTGTTGCAACTACCCCAGCCCCAACCACAACCGCTGCAACTACTTCAGAAATTGGTTCAGGAACATCTCCAGATGGAGATGAAGGTTCAGGAACATCTGAAAGTAAGCAAGCAAATATTTCCATACATGTATTCAAACATGTGTTTGTTTTAAGAAGAGCATTGTCAGCACAGATTTACTGAAAATTACCTTTGATTCCGCTGTTGCAACTACCCCAGCCCCTACCACAACCGCTGCAACTACTTCAGAAATTGGTTCAGGAACATCTCCAGATGGAGATGAAGGTTCAGGAACATCTGAAAGTAAGGAAGCAAATATTTCCATACTTATTCAAACATGTATTTGTTTTAAGAAGAGCATTGTCAGCACAGATTTACTGAAATCAATGTTTGATTCCAGTTGCCGAAACTATCCCAGCCTCTACCCCAACAGCTGCAACTACCCCAGCCCCTACCACAACAGCTACAACTACCCCAGCCCCTACCACAACAGCTGCAACTACCCCAGCCCCTACAGCTGCAACTACCCCAGCCCCTATCACAACAGCTGCAACTACCCCAGCCCCTACCACATCAGCTGTATCTACCCCAGCCCCCATCACATCAGCTGCAACTACCCCAGACCCTATCACAACAGCTGCAACTACTACCCCAGCCCCTACAACAACAGCTGCAACTACCCCAGCCCCTACAACAACAGCTGCAACTACCCCAACCTTTACAGCTACAACTACCCCAGCCCCCAGTAAGAAAATATTCTAGCAAGATTAGTTGCGTTAGATCAGTGGGGTTTAGGAATAAATATGACTAATAAATTGAGTTCAAATTCAGTTCAGAATGGCGTTTGATGAAGAATAAGGATTATATTTTACTTCTTCAAAAATGTAAGTCTGTGTGTGTATGTTGTTTTCCAGGTGCACCTCGCTCAACAAGCATCCCCCAGTTCCGCACCAATGAGATGTTTACTGCTGATCTTTTGGTTTCCACGTCCGACGCCTTCCGTAACAGATCCTCACTCATCAAGAGAGAGGTATAGCTGCCTAATCGAGTTTTGGCTGGTGTTTGTGTAATTATAGACCTTGTCACTTTACTCTTGTTTTCTGTCCTTATGACCTTTTTTATCACCCATCTAGCTTGAGCCGTTTTTCTTTGAAGACTTCCAGCCAGATTTTATCAGCCTCACACCAATAAGCTTCAGGTGACTAACAAACTACATACTGTAAAAAGTATCACATTTGTATATAGTTTTGTGTGTGTGTGTGTGTGTGTATGTGTGTGTGTTTGTGTATGCATGCAGGCAAATAGCTTTGTCTGTCACTTTACACTGGGAAACTTGAAGGAGTACTGTCTGGATGATCAGTGTTTCATCTTGCTATGTTTCTGCTTTCCCCCTTTACCAGCAATGGATCAATTATTCACATGATAGACATTACCGTGCCATTCAACACCACATTTCCCAATGACGAGCAATTTATAGCCACCCTGACCAGAGCAGCGTTGAGTGGAAATTTGTCAATTGCCATCACCTTCATCAATGGCACAGGTAGGCAGATGTGTTACAGCTCCACACAGGGCCTTATTATAAAAGGGGGAAACGGTTCAATACGAGTGTGCCCTCAACAGCAATAGCAATATCAGTTTGTTTGGGTTGATCAAGATGGTAATGTTATAGTTAGTGTAGTTGAAGTAATGGAGCAACACTATCAGTTGTATTTCTAGGACTAAATGGCCAATCAGGTAATATATAGCTTACAAATGTATCTCTAAAAATGATTATCTCCTCTGTTGAGGTGAATGCTGACATGTATTAGTGTTGAGAGGTTTTTCATATTCAAGAGGATAAAAAATATGTTACAATGTTTTTGATATATTTTAACCTTAATGAAGAGTTATACTAAGCTACTATCTGACCACAGGTGTAACCACAAACCAAATACCAACAACAGCTGCAACTACCCCAGCCAATACCACAACAGCTGCAACTACCCCAGCCAATACCACAACAGCTGCTACTACCCCAGCCCCTACCACAACAGCTGCAACTACCCCAGCCAGTATCACAACAGCTGCAACTACTACCCCAGCCCCTACCACAACAGCTGTATCTACCCCAGCCCCTACAATATCAGCTGCAACTACCCCAGCCAATACCACAACAGCTGTTACTACCCCAGCCCCTACCACAACAGCTGCAACTACTACTCCAGCCAATACAACAACAGCTGCAACTACTACCCCAGCCAATACCACAACAGCTGCGACTATTACCCCAGCCAATACCACAACAGCTGCATCTACCCCAGCCAATACCACATCAGCTGCAACTACCCCAGCCAATACCACAACAGCTGCAACTACCCCGGCCAATACCACAACAGCTGCAACTACCCCAGGCAATACCACAACAGCTGCAACTACCCCAGCCAATACCACAACAGCTGCAACTACTACCCCAGCCAATACCACAACAGCTGCAACTTCTAACCCAGCCAATACCACAATATCTGCAATTCCTACCCCAGCCAATACCACAACAGCTGCAACCTCTACCCAAGCCAATACCAAAATAGCTGCAATTAATATCCCAGCTATTACCACAATAGCTGCAACTACCCCAGCCAATACCACAACAGCTGCAATTACTAACCCAGCCAATACCACAACAGCTGCAACTTCTACCCCAGCCAATACCACAATAGCTGCAACTTCTACCCCAGACAATACCACAACAGCTGCAACTTCTACCCCAGCCAATACCACAACAGCTGCGACTATTACCCCAGCCAATACCACAACAGCTGCAACTACCCCAGCCAATACCACATCAGCTGCAACTACCCCAGCCAATACCACAACAGCTGCAACTACCCCGGCCAATACCACAACAGCTGCAACTACCCCAGGCAATACCACAACAGCTGCAACTACCCCAGCCAATACCACAACAGCTGCAACTACCCCAGCCAATACCACAACAGCTGCAACTACTACCCCAGCCAATACCACAACAGCTGCAACTTCTAACCCAGCCAATACCACAATATCTGCAATTCCTACCCCAGCCAATACCACAACAGCTGCAACCTCTACCCAAGCCAATACCACAATAGCTGCAATTCCTAACCCAGCCAATACCACAACAGCTGCAACTACTACCCCAGCTAATACCACAACAGCTGCAATTAATATCCCAGCTATTACCACAATAGCTGCAACTACCCCAGCCAATACCACAACAGCTGCAATTACTAACCCAGCCAATACCACAACAGCTGCAACTTCTACCCCAGCCAATACCACAATAGCTGCAACTTCTACCCCAGACAATACCACAACAGCTGCAACTTCTACCCCAGCCAATACCACAACAGCTGCGACTATTACCCCAGCCAATACCACAACAGCTGCAACTACCCCAGCCAATACCACATCAGCTGCAACTACCCCAGCCAATACCACAACAGCTGCAACTACCCCGGCCAATACCACAACAGCTGCAACTACCCCAGGCAATACCACAACAGCTGCAACTACCCCAGCCAAATACCGACAACAGCTGCAACTACCCCAGCCAATACCACAACAGCTGCAACTACCCAAGCCAATACCACAATATCTGCAATTCCTACCCCAGCCAATACCACAACAGCTGCAACTACCCCAGCCAATACCACAACAGCTGCAACTACCCAAGCCAATACCACAATATCTGCAATTCCTACCCCAGCCAATACCACAACAGCTGCAACTACTACCCCAGCTAATACCACAACAGCTGCAATTAATATCCCAGCTATTACCACAATAGCTGCAACTACCCCAGCCAATACCACAACAGCTGCAATTACTAACCCAGCCAATACCACAACAGCTGCAACTTCTACCCCAGCCAATACCACAATAGCTGCAACTTCTACCCCAGACAATACCACAACAGCTGCAACTTCTACCCCAGCCAATACCACAACAGCTGCAACTACTACCCCAGCCAATACCACAACAACTACAACTACTCCAGCCCCTACCACAACTACAACTACTGCAGCCCCTACCACAACAACAACTACAACTACTACCAAAACAAGACCACCATCTCGACCAGCTCCTGTTATTGTACTCCAGGTTGTCATTGTCATAGTATTTCAGCCTGCTCTTACCAACTCACAAAGCCCAGAGTTCCAGCAACAAGCAGTACTGATTCAAAATGCAGTAAGTACTCCCGCAGTCAGAATCAGTGTCAACTTTAAAGGCCAAGTATGGAATTTGGCTCACAATCGGTGGAGTACAGAGAACAGACAATATGCAGCTAATACAAAAGATACAGAGAGTATAAAATCAAACAATATACATACACTGCAAGTTTGTAGTGCACTGAAAACAACAATATGTTGCATTATTAAGTGAGAATGATTTAAAAAAATCATGTCTATTAATTATAGTGTCATGTCATGCTCAGTTAGCCACATGTAAACAAAGTTAAAAGAAAGAAGAAACATTCAAATATAGTATCAAATGTAGCCCACATGATAATGGGGCTAACACTTTTTAAAAACTTTCGTTAAAAGGCCTCTTTGTTTTCTCTGTTCGTGAACAGTGTGATGTGGTCTATCTACGGCGTTTTGGATTACGTTTTCTGCGGACTATTGTGACAGCATTCAGGTAAATCCACCTCTTGAATTAAACCACAGTGAAATAGCAAGGTACTTGATGAGACTGAGACAAATGCTTTCACCTTTTTACAGGCAGGTTTCTCGAAACCGAATGGATAGCGTTGAGACAGATCTTGACCTGGAGTTCAATGACACTTCAACTGAACCTCTCCCTCAAAGCTCGGAAGTAGTGGAAACCTTGGTTAACGCCACGAATGACAACTCTTCAGGCTTTAATGTGGACGTGCGTGCGGACTCCATAGTTGTGACAAGTAAGAAAATATTCTAGCAAGATTAGTGGTGTTTAAGAATAAATATGACTAATAAATTGAGTTCAAATTCAGTTCAGATTGTTGCCTGATCAAGATAAGCCTTATATTGTACTTCTTCAAAAACATAACCGGTCTGTGTGTGTGTATGTGTTTTTTCAGGTGCACCTAACTCAACAGGCATCCCCCAGTTCCGCACCAATGAGACGTTTACGGCTGATCTTTTGGTTTCCACTTCCGACGCCTTCCGTACCAGATCTTCACTCATCAAAAGAGAGGTATAGCTGCCTACACCTATCGAGTTTTGGCTGGTGTCTGAAATGATTGAACTTGTCACTTAGCTCTTGTTTTCTGTCCTTTTGACCTTTTTTATCACCTATCTAGCTTGAGCCGTTTTTCTTTGAAGACTTCCAGCCAGATTTCATCAGCCTCACACCAACAAGCTTCAGGTGACTAACAAACTACATACTGTAAAAAGTATCACATTTGTATATAGTTTTGTGTGTGTGTGTGTTTGTGTATACATGCAGGCAAATTGCTTTGTCTGTCACTTTACACTGGGAAACATTTGAAGGAATACTGTTTGGCTGATCAGTGTTTCATCTTGCTATGTTGCTGCTTTCCCTCTTTACCAGCAATGGATCAATTATTCACATGACGGACATTACCGTGCCATTCAACACCACATTCCCCAATGACAAGCAGATTATAGCCACCTTGACCAGAGCAGCGTTGAGTGGAAATTTGTCAATTGCCATCACCTTCATCAATGGCACAGGTAGGCAGATGTGTTACAGCTCCACACAGGGCCTTATTATAGAAGGGGAAACTGTTCAATAAGTGTGTGCCCTCAACAGCAATAGCAATATCAGTTTGTTTGGGTTGATCAATATGGTAATGTTATAGTTAGTGTAGTTGAAGTAATGGAGCAACACTACCAGATGTATTTCTAGGACTAAATGGCCAATCAGGTAATACATAGCTTAGAAATGTTTCTCTAACAATAATAATCTCCTCTGTTGTGGTGAATCCTGACATGTATCAGTGTTGAGAGGTTTTTCACATTCAAGGAGAAGATACAAAATATCTTACAATGTTTTTGATGTATTTTAACCTTAATGAAGAGTTATACTAAGCTACTATCTGACCACAGGTGTAGCCAGACCTCAAATAACAACAACAGCTGCAACTACCCCAGCCAATACCACAACAGCTGCAACTACTACCCCAACCAATACCACAACAGCTGCAACTACTACTCCAGCCAATACCATAACAGCTGCAACTACTACCCCGGCCAATACCACAACAGCTGCAACTACCCCAGCCAATACCACAACAGCTGCAACTACCCCAGCCAATACCACAACAGCTGCAACTACCGCAGCCAATACCACAACAGCTGCAACTACTACCCCAACCAATACCACAATAGCTGCAATTACTACCCCAGCCAATACCACAACAGCTGCAATTACTACCCCAGCCAATACCACAACAGCTGCAACTTCTAACCCAGCCAATACCACAATAGCTGCAACTACTACCCCAGCCAATACCACAACAGCTGCAACTACTACCCCAGCCAATACCACAACAGCTGCAACTACTACCCCAGCCAATACCACAACAGCTGCAACTACTACCCCAACCAATACCACAACAGCTGCAACTACTACTCCAGCCAATACCATAACAGCTGCAACTACTACCCCAGCCAATACCACAACAGCTGCAACTACCCCAGCCAATACCACAACAGCTGCAACTACCCCAGCCAATACCACAACAGCTGCAACTACCGCAGCCAATACCACAACAGCTGCAACTACTACCCCAACCAATACCACAATAGCTGCAATTACTACCCCAGCCAATACCACAACAGCTGCAACCTCTACCCAAGCCAATACCACAATAGCTGCAATTCCTAACCCAGCCAATACCACAACAGCTGCAACTACTACCCCAGCTAATACCACAACAGCTGCAATTAATATCCCAGCTATTACCACAATAGCTGCAACTACCCCAGCCAATACCACAACAGCTGCAATTACTAACCCAGCCAATACCACAACAGCTGCAACTTCTACCCCAGCCAATACCACAATAGCTGCAACTTCTACCCCAGACAATACCACAACAGCTGCAACTTCTACCCCAGCCAATACCACAACAGCTGCGACTATTACCCCAGCCAATACCACAACAGCTGCAACTACCCCAGCCAATACCACATCAGCTGCAACTACCCCAGCCAATACCACAACAGCTGCAACTACCCCGGCCAATACCACAACAGCTGCAACTACCCCAGGCAATACCACAACAGCTGCAACTACCCCAGCCAATACCACAACAGCTGCAACTACCCCAGCCAATACCACAACAGCTGCAACTACCCAAGCCAATACCACAATATCTGCAATTCCTACCCCAGCCAATACCACAACAGCTGCAACTACCCCAGCCAATACCACAACAGCTGCAACTACCCAAGCCAATACCACAATATCTGCAATTCCTACCCCAGCCAATACCACAACAGCTGCAACTACTACCCCAGCTAATACCACAACAGCTGCAATTAATATCCCAGCTATTACCACAATAGCTGCAACTACCCCAGCCAATACCACAACAGCTGCAATTACTAACCCAGCCAATACCACAACAGCTGCAACTTCTACCCCAGCCAATACCACAATAGCTGCAACTTCTACCCCAGACAATACCACAACAGCTGCAACTTCTACCCCAGCCAATACCACAACAGCTGCAACTACTACCCCAGCCAATACCACAACAACTACAACTACTCCAGCCCCTACCACAACTACAACTACTGCAGCCCCTACCACAACAACAACTACAACTACTACCACAACAAGACCACCATCTCGACCAGCTCCTGTTATTGTACTCCAGGTTGTCATTGTCATAGTATTTCAGCCTGCTCTTACCAACTCACAAAGCCCAGAGTTCCAGCAACAAGCAGTACTGATTCAAAATGCAGTAAGTACTCCCGCAGTCAGAATCAGTGTCAACTTTAAAGGCCAAGTATGGAATTTGGCTCACAATCGGTGGAGTACAGAGAACAGACAATATGCAGCTAATACAAAAGATACAGAGAGTATAAAATCAAACAATATACATACACTGCAAGTTTGTAGTGCACTGAAAACAACAATATGTTGCATTATTAAGTGAGAATGATTTAAAAAAATCATGTCTATTAATTATAGTGTCATGTCATGCTCAGTTAGCCACATGTAAACAAAGTTAAAAGAAAGAAGAAACATTCAAATATAGTATCAAATGTAGCCCACATGATAATGGGGCTAACACTTTTTAAAAACTTTCGTTAAAAGGCCTCTTTGTTTTCTCTGTTCGTGAACAGTGTGATGTGGTCTATCTACGGCGTTTTGGATTACGTTTTCTGCGGACTATTGTGACAGCATTCAGGTAAATCCACCGCTTGAATTAAACCACAGTGAAATAGCAAGGTACTTGATGAGACTGAGACAAATGCTTTCACCTTTTTACAGGCAGGTTTCTCGAAACCGAATGGATAGCGTTGAGACAGATCTTGACCTGGAGTTCAATGACACTTCAACTGAACCTCTCCCTCAAAGCTCGGAAGTAGTGGAAACCTTGGTTAACGCCACGAATGACAACTCTTCAGGCTTTAATGTGGACGTGCGTGCGGACTCCATAGTTGTGACAAGTAAGAAAATATTCTAGCAAGATTAGTGGTGTTTAAGAATAAATATGACTAATAAATTGAGTTCAAATTCAGTTCAGATTGTTGCCTGATCAAGATAAGCCTTATATTGTACTTCTTCAAAAACATAACCGGTCTGTGTGTGTGTATGTGTTTTTTCAGGTGCACCTAACTCAACAGGCATCCCCCAGTTCCGCACCAATGAGACGTTTACGGCTGATCTTTTGGTTTCCACTTCCGACGCCTTCCGTACCAGATCTTCACTCATCAAAAGAGAGGTATAGCTGCCTACACCTATCGAGTTTTGGCTGGTGTCTGAAATGATTGAACTTGTCACTTAGCTCTTGTTTTCTGTCCTTTTGACCTTTTTTATCACCTATCTAGCTTGAGCCGTTTTTCTTTGAAGACTTCCAGCCAGATTTCATCAGCCTCACACCAACAAGCTTCAGGTGACTAACAAACTACATACTGTAAAAAGTATCACATTTGTATATAGTTTTGTGTGTGTGTGTGTTTGTGTATACATGCAGGCAAATTGCTTTGTCTGTCACTTTACACTGGGAAACATTTGAAGGAATACTGTTTGGCTGATCAGTGTTTCATCTTGCTATGTTGCTGCTTTCCCTCTTTACCAGCAATGGATCAATTATTCACATGACGGACATTACCGTGCCATTCAACACCACATTCCCCAATGACAAGCAGATTATAGCCACCTTGACCAGAGCAGCGTTGAGTGGAAATTTGTCAATTGCCATCACCTTCATCAATGGCACAGGTAGGCAGATGTGTTACAGCTCCACACAGGGCCTTATTATAGAAGGGGAAACTGTTCAATAAGTGTGTGCCCTCAACAGCAATAGCAATATCAGTTTGTTTGGGTTGATCAATATGGTAATGTTATAGTTAGTGTAGTTGAAGTAATGGAGCAACACTACCAGATGTATTTCTAGGACTAAATGGCCAATCAGGTAATACATAGCTTAGAAATGTTTCTCTAACAATGATAATCTCCTCTGTTGTGGTGAATCCTGACATGTATCAGTGTTGAGAGGTTTTTCACATTCAAGGAGAAGATACAAAATATCTTACAATGTTTTTGATGTATTTTAACCTTAATGAAGAGTTATACTAAGCTACTATCTGACCACAGGTGTAGCCAGACCTCAAATAACAACAACAGCTGCAACTACCCCAGCCAATACCACAACAGCTGCAACTACTACCCCAACCAATACCACAACAGCTGCAACTACTACTCCAGCCAATACCATAACAGCTGCAACTACTACCCCGGCCAATACCACAACAGCTGCAACTACCCCAGCCAATACCACAACAGCTGCAACTACCCCAGCCAATACCACAACAGCTGCAACTACCGCAGCCAATACCACAACAGCTGCAACTACTACCCCAACCAATACCACAATAGCTGCAATTACTACCCCAGCCAATACCACAACAGCTGCAATTACTACCCCAGCCAATACCACAACAGCTGCAACTTCTAACCCAGCCAATACCACAATAGCTGCAACTACTACCCCAGCCAATACCACAACAGCTGCAACTACTACCCCAGCCAATACCACAACAGCTGCAACTACTACCCCAGCCAATACCACAACAGCTGCAACTACTACCCCAACCAATACCACAACAGCTGCAACTACTACTCCAGCCAATACCATAACAGCTGCAACTACTACCCCAGCCAATACCACAACAGCTGCAACTACCCCAGCCAATACCACAACAGCTGCAACTACCCCAGCCAATACCACAACAGCTGCAACTACCGCAGCCAATACCACAACAGCTGCAACTACTACCCCAACCAATACCACAATAGCTGCAATTACTACCCCAGCCAATACCACAACAGCTGCAATTACTACCCTAGCCAATACCACAACAGCTGCAACTTCTAACCCAGCCAATACCACAATAGCTGCAACTACTACCCCAGCCAATACCACAACAGCTGCAACTACTACCCCAGCCAATACCACAACAGCTGCAACTACTACCCCAGCCAATACCACAACAGCTGCAACTACTACCGCAGCCAATACCACAACAGCTGCAACTACTACTCCAGCCAATACCACAACAGCTGCAACTACTACCCCAGCCAATACCACAACAGCTGCAATTACTACCCCAGCCAATACCACAACAGCTGCAACTTCTAACCCAGCCAATACCACAATAGCTGCAATTACTACCCCAGCCAATACCACAACAGCTGCAATTACTACCCCAGCCAATACCACAACAGCTGCAATTACTAACCCAGCCAATACCACAATAGCTGCAATTACTACCCCAGCCAATACCACAACAGCTGCAATTACTACCCCAGCCAATACCACAACAGCTGCAATTACTACCCCAGCTAATACCACAACACCTGCAATTACTACCCAAGCCAATACCACAACAGCTGCAATTACTACCCCAGCCAATACCGCAACAGCTGCAACTACTACCCCAGGCAATACCACAACAGCTGCAACTACTACCCCAGCCAATACCACAACAACTACAACTACTCCAGCCCCTACCACAACAACAACTACAACTACTACCCTAGCCCCTACCACAACAACTACAACTACCACCACAACAAGACCACCATCTCGACCAGCTCCTGTTATTGTACTCCAGGTTGTCATTGTCATAGTATTTCAGCCTGCTCTTAACAACCCACAAAGCCAAGAGTTCCAGGAACAAGCAGTAGTGATTCAAAATGCAGTAAGTACTCCCGCAGTCAGAATCAGTGTCAACTTTAAAGGCCAAGTATGGAATTTGGCTCACAATCGGTGGAGTACAGAGAACAGACAATATGCAGCTAATACAAAAGATACAGAGAGTATAAAATCAAACAATATACATACACTGCAAGTTTGTAGTGCACTGAAAACAACAATATGTTGCATTATTAAGTGAGAATGATTTTAAAAAATCATGTCTATTAATTATAGTGTCATGTCATGCACATGGTAGCCACATGTAAACAAAGTTAAAAGAAAGAAGAAACATTCAAATATAATATCAAATGAAGCCCACATGATAATGGGGCTAACACTTTTTAAAAACTTTCGTTAAAAGGTCTCTTTGTTTTCTCTGTTCGTGAACAGTGTGATGTGGTCTATCTACGGCGTTTTGGATTACGTTTTCTGCGGACTATTGTGACAGCATTCAGGTAAATCCACCTCTTGAATTAAACCACAGTGAAAGAGCAAGGTACTTGATGAGACTGAGACAAATGCTTTCACCTTTTTACAGGCAGGTTTCTCGAAACCGAATGGATAGCGTTGAGACAGATCTTGACCTGGAGTTCAATGAGACTTCAACTGAACCTCTCCCTCAAAGCTCGGAAGTAGTGGAAACCTTGGTTAACGCCACGAATGACAACTCTTCAGGCTTTAATGTGGACGTGCGTGCGGACTCCATAGTTGTGACAAGTAAGAAAATATTCTAGCAAGATTAGTGGTGTTTAAGAATAAATATGACTAATAAATTGAGTTCAAATTCAGTTCAGATTGTTGCCTGATCAAGATAAGCCTTATATTGTACTTCTTCAAAAACATAACCGGTCTGTGTGTGTGTATGTGTTTTTTCAGGTGCACCTAACTCAACAGGCATCCCCCAGTTCCGCACCAATGACACGTTTACGGCTGATCTTTTGGTTTCCACTTCCGACGCCTTCCGTACCAGATCTTCACTCATCAAAAGAGAGGTATAGCTGCCTACACCTATCGAGTTTTGGCTGGTGTCTGTGAAATGATTGAACTTGTCACTTAGCTCTTGTTTTCTTGTTTTCTGTCCTTTTGACCTTTTTTTTATCACCTATCTAGCTTGAGCCGTTTTTCTTTGAAGACTTCCAACCAGATTTCATCAGCCTCACACCAACAAGCTTCAGGTGACTAACAAACTACATACTGTAAAAAGTATCACATTTGTATATAGTTTTGTGTGTGTGTGTGTTTGTGTATGCATGCAGTCAAATTGCTTTGTCTGTCACTTTACACTGGGAAACATTTGAAGGAATACTGTTTGGCTGATCAGTGTTTCATCTTG
Organism: Clupea harengus; assembly: GCF_900700415.2. Classification (NCBI taxonomy): domain Eukaryota; kingdom Metazoa; phylum Chordata; class Actinopteri; order Clupeiformes; family Clupeidae; genus Clupea; species Clupea harengus. The sequence goes on from NC_045169.1 coordinate 17,364,340, forward strand.
CTATGTTGCTGCTTTCCCTCTTTACCAGCAATGGATCAATTATTCACATGACGGACATTACCGTGCCATTCAACACCACATTCCCCAATGACAAGCAGATTATAGCCACCTTGACCAGAGCAGCGTTGAGTGGAAATTTGTCAATTGCCATCACCTTCATCAATGGCACAGGTAGGCAGATGTGTTACAGCTCCACACAGGGCCTTATTATAGAAGGGGAAACTGTTCAATAAGTGTGTGCCCTCAACAGCAATAGCAATATCAGTTTGTTTGGGTTGATCAATATGGTAATGTTATAGTTAGTGTAGTTGAAGTAATGGAGCAACACTACCAGATGTATTTCTAGGACTAAATGGCCAATCAGGTAATACATAGCTTAGAAATGTATCTCTAACAAGGATAATCTCCTCTGTTGAGGTGAATCCTGACATGTATCAGTGTTGAGAGGTTTTTCACATTCAAGGAGAAGATACAAAATATCTTACAATGTTTTTGATGTATTTTAACCTTAATGAAGAGTTATACTAAGCTACTATCTGACCACAGGTGTAGCCAGACCTCAAATAACAACAACAGCTGCAACTACTCCAGCCAATACCACAACAGCTGCAACTACTACCCCAACCAATACCACAACAGCTGCAACTACTACTCCAGCCTATACCACAACAGCTGCAACTACTACCCCAGCCAATACCACAAGCGCTGCAACTTCTAACCCAGCCAATACCACAATAGCTGCAACTACTACCCCAGCCAATACCACAACAGCTGCAACTACTACCCCAGCCAATACCACAACAGCTGCAACTACTACCCCAGCCAATACCACAACAGCTGCAACTTCTAACCCAGCCAATACCACAACAGCTGCAACTACTACCCCAGCCAATACCACAACAGCTGCAACTACTACCCCAGCCCCTAACACAACAGCTGCCCCAGCCCCTAATGCAACTACTACTCCAGCCAATACCACAACAGCTGCAACTACTACCTCAGCCAATACCACAACAGCTGCAATTACTACCCCAGCCAATACCACAACAGCTGCAACTTCTAACCCAGCCAATACCACAATAGCTGCAATTACTACCCCAGCCAATACCACAACAGCTGCAATTACTACCCCAGCCAATACCACAACAGCTGCAATTACTAACCCAGCCAATACCACAATAGCTGCAATTACTACCCCAGCCAATACCACAACAGCTGCAATTACTACCCCAGCCAATACCACAACAGCTGCAATTACTACCCCAGCTAATACCACAACACCTGCAACTACTACCCAAGCCAATACCACAACAGCTGCAATTACTACCCCAGCCAATACCACAACAGCTGCAACTACTACCCCAGGCAATACCACAACAGCTGCAACTACTACCCCAGCCAATACCACAACAACTACAACTACTCCACCCCCTACCACAACAACAACTACAACTACTACCCTAGCCCCTACCACAACAACTACAACTACCACCACAACAAGACCACCATCTCGACCAGCTCCTGTTATTGTACTCCAGGTTGTCATTGTCATAGTATTTCAGCCTGCTCTTAACAACCCACAAAGCCAAGAGTTCCAGGAACAAGCAGTAGTGATTCAAAATGCAGTAAGTACTCCCGCAGTCAGAATCAGTGTCAACTTTAAAGGCCAAGTATGGAATTTGGCTCACAATCGGTGGAGTACAGAGAACAGACAATATGCAGCTAATACAAAAGATACAGAGAGTATAAAATCAAACAATATACATACACTGCAAGTTTGTAGTGCACTGAAAACAACAATATGTTGCATTATTAAGTGAGAATGATTTAAAAAAATCATGTCTATTAATTATAGTGTCATGTCATGCACATGGTAGCCACATGTAAACAAAGTTAAAAGAAAGAAGAAACATTCAAATATAATATCAAATGAAGCCCACATGATAATGGGGCTAACACTTTTTAAAAAACTTTCGTTAAAAGGTCTCTTTGTTTTCTCTGTTCGTGAACAGTGTGATGTGGTCTATCTACGGCGTTTTGGATTACGTTTTCTGCGGACTATTGTGACAGCATTCAGGTAAATCCACCTCTTGAATTAAACCACAGTGAAAGAGCAAGGTACTTGATGAGACTGAGACAAATGCTTTCACCTTTTTACAGGCAGGTTTCTCGAAACCGAATGGATAGCGTTGAGACAGATCTTGACCTGGAGTTCAATGAGACTTCAACTGAACCTCTCCCTCAAAGCTCGGAAGTAGTGGAAACCTTGGTTAACGCCACGAATGACAACTCTTCAGGCTTTAATGTGGACGTGCGTGCGGACTCCATAGTTGTGACAAGTAAGAAAATATTCTAGCAAGATTAGTGGTGTTTAAGAATAAATATGACTAATAAATTGAGTTCAAATTCAGTTCAGATTGTTGCCTGATCAAGATAAGCCTTATATTGTACTTCTTCAAAAACATAACCGGTCTGTGTGTGTGTATGTGTTTTTTCAGGTGCACCTAACTCAACAGGCATCCCCCAGTTCCGCACCAATGAGACGTTTACTGCTGATCTTTTGGTTTCCACTTCTGACGCCTTCCGTACCAGATCCTCACTCATCAAAAGCGAGGTATAGCTGTCTACACTTATCGAGTTTTGGCTGGTGTCTGTGAAATGATTGACCTTGTCCCTTCACTCATGTTTTCTGTCCTTTTGACCTTAGCTTGAGCCGTTTTTCTTTGAAGACTTCCAGCCAGATTTCATCAGCCTCACACCAAGAAGCTTCAGGTGACTAACAAACTACATACTGTAAAAGATTAACATATGTACAGTGGGGAAAATAAGTATTTGAACCCCTGCCGATTTCGCAAGTTTGGCCACTTGCAAAGAAATGTGTGATCTATAATTGTAATGGTAGGTGTATTTTAACAGTGAGAAATAGAATATCAACAAACAAATCCAGAAAACTGCATTTTATAACATTTATGACTTTATTTGTATTTGATGCAGAAAATAAGTATTTGAACCCCCAAACAAACAGAAAGAATTGACCAGTTATGTCAATATATAAGAAGCACACAGATTAGTCCTCATTAGGCCTAACAAGGTACACCTGATCTCAACTGGTGACGTGTATAAAAGAAACCTGTCCAAAGAATCATACTTCACACCTTCAACCTCACCACCATGGGCAAGACCAAAGAGTTGACCAAGGACGTCAGAGATAAGATTGTAGACCTGCACAAGGCTGGAATGGGTTACAAAACCATTGGCAAGCAGCTTGGTGAGAAGCAGACAACTATTGGTGCGATTATTCGTAAATGGAAGCAACACCAAACAACTGTCAATCGCTCTAGGTCTGGGGCTCCATGCAAGATATCCCCTTGTGCGGTATCGGTGATCATCCGAAAGGTGCAGAATAACCCCAGAACTACACAGGGGGAGCTTGTGAATGATCTCAAGGCAGCTGGGACCACAGTCACCAAGAAAACCATTGGCAACACACTACGCCGTAATGGTTTGAAGTACTGCAGCACTCGCAAGGTTCCCCCTGCTCAAGGAAGCACATGTACAGGGCCGTCTGAAGTTTGCCAATGAACACTTGAATGATTCTAAGGAGGATTGGGAGACAGGATGTGGTCAGATGAAACCAAAATCAAGCTCTTTGGCATCAACTCGACTTGCCGCGTTTGGAGGGGGAAGAATGCTGAATATGACCCCAAGAACACCATCCCCAACGTCAATCATGGAGGTGGAAACATTATGCTTTGGGGCGGTTTCTCTGCCAAGGGTACAGGACGACCCACTGCATCGAGGGGACAATGGATGGGGCCATGTAACGTGGAATCTTGGGCTTGAACCTCATTCCCTCATTCCCTCCCATTGAAAACGCAACATTAAGGATTTGGAGAGGATCTGCAAAGAGGAGTTGACCAAAATCCCTCCTGAGATGTGTGTAAACCTGGTGACCAACTACAAGAAAAGTCTGACGTCTGTGCTTGCCAACAAGGTCTATTCCACCAAGTACTAAGTCATGTTTTGCTAGGGGTTCAAATACTTATTTTCTGCATCAAATGCAAATTAGGTCATAAATGTTATAAAATGCAGTTTTCTGGATTTTTTGTGTTGATATTCTGTTTCTCACTGTTAAAATACCCCTACTGTTACAATTATAGATCACACATTTCTTTGCAAGTGGCCAAACTTGTGAAATTGGCAGGGGTTCAAATACTTATTTTCCCCACTGTATATAGTTTTGTGTGTGTGTGCGTGTGTGTGTGTGTGTGTGTGTGTGTGTGTGTGTGTGTGTATGGATGCAAGCAAATGGCTATGTCTGTCAGTTTACACTGGGACATTTTTTAAGAAATACTGTCTGGCTGATCAGTGTTTCATCTTGCTATGTTGCTGCTTTCCCCCTTTACCAGCAATGGATCAATTATTCACATGACAGACATTAACGTGCCATTCAACACCACATTCCCCAATGACGGGCAGATTATAGCCACCTTGACCAGAGCAGCGTTGAGTGGAAATTTGTCAATTACCATCACCTTCATCAATGGCACAGGTAGGCAGACGTGCTACAGCTCCAAACAGGGCCTTATTATAGAAGGGGAAACTGTTCAGTAAGAGGGTGCCCTCAACAGCAAAAGAAATATAAGTTTGTATGGGATGATCAAGATGGTAATGATATAGTTAGTGTAGTTGAAGTAATGGAGCAACACTATCAGATATATTTATAACAAGGTAATACATAGCTTACAAATGTAACTCTAACAATGATTATCTCCTCTGTTGAGGTGAATCCTGATATGTAATAGTGTTGAGTTTTCTTTACATTCAAGGAGAAGATACAAAATATGTTACAATGTTTTTGATATATTTTAACCTTAATGAAGAGTTATACTAAGCTACTATCTGACCAAAGGTGTAGCCAGAACCCCAATAACAACAACAGCTGCAACTACTACCCCAGCCCCTACCACAACAACTACAACTACCCCAGCCCCTACCACAACAACTACCCCAGCCCCTACCACAACAGCTGCAACTACTACCCCAACCACAGGTAGGCAGATGTGTTAAGTGAATATTTTAAAACAACTCCACACAGGGCCTTATTATAGAAGGGGAAACTGTTCAATAAACGTGTGCCCTCAACAGCAAAATCAATATCAGTTTTTTGGGGATGATCAAGATGGCAATGTTATAGTTAGTGTAGTTGAAGTATATTTAGCAGACACTTACACAACATATCATAAAAAACTATAACTATTACGCATTACGCATAATGCAACACAATGCATCAAACAACATAAAAAATAATAACAATATCACACTATAATTAACTGCATAGTCTAATATAATTAGTAATGTAACCTAATGCATTTTTTTGCATTTTAATTTGTTGAGTTTTCACATTTTGTCTTCTCAATCTCTCCTCTTTGTACACACACACACACACACACACACACACACACACACACACACACACACACACACACACACACACACACACACACACACACACACAGCGATGTCAGCTGGTGAAGTCAGCAGCAAGATAAACCTCATGAGTGCCTGTGGGCTCATCATCCTGTCACACCTTGTGGCTCGGCCCTGGTAGGGTCAGAGATCTCATCTTTGACCTCGTTCACGCAAAACCTACGGTCATCCTGAAGAGGTAGCCTACCACCTATCCTGGTGGTATCCACCCCCATTCCTTTTTCCCTGACCTTTTGACCCAAGTTGCAGAAACAGGGAAAGAAAGATAATCTTTTGGATCTCTAACTTTTTGACTGCTGGTGTGGCAGTGTTTGTGAAATTGTCAGATGCCCCAGTTAATCTTCTTGCACTTGCACCACCCAGTAGGCATGAATGTTTTGGATCTGATATTTGTTGTAAAGAGTTAGGAAAGAACAAAAAGGCTTGTAACTGCACTAGCATTAATCAGTGATCACATGTGCACCTAAAACTGGACCCACTGATATTTTTCAATGATATTCTGCCAAATTCAGTCAGAAAGAATTCCTCTTTCTGCTTACATTAACATTAGAATAATAAAACAGTGTAATAATAGTTTCATTATAGAATAAGAAAAATGAATGAATTTTAACACCAACCAAAAGCAACTAAATGTTTGCAAAAAAAATAAATGTATCATGTGGGAGAGATGCAGGTGTAGAAACCCGCTTTTTGTAATCTGCTGTTTTTCTCAATGTTGTTCATTTGAAGGGAGGAACTCATTATTGTTTCTAAATGTATTGGCTATTTTTCTTTGAAGCTGAATTAAGTCAGCCAAGTGTGTGATGATTCAGATGTTGCTATTTTAATATATTTGGCACTAATATATTTTTTATTCTGCTAACAAATGAATAGTATTTAGAAATGACATATTTATGAACTTACTGAGAATATATACTGTTTATATTGTTTATATTGTTATATTGTTTATACTGTTTATTCTTGATCATAAATGGAGAGGGAGGGTTACTCACGTTGAACACACTTGCCATTGAGTTAGTTTAAGCTAAATATTATTAGGCTTATGATAAAAAATTATTAAACCTAAGTGTATGAAATATACAATGAGGAAAAATGTCTGTTCATGTTTGTGTCGTCAGTCATTCCTAAATATAGTTATAGTTATGACAACAACAAAAAAACACTAACAAAAGATTAGATAAAATCAGTAAAAAAACAACAATGAGAACATTCAGTAATAAGCATTATAAAAATACAAGAACCAATATAAATATAAAAACAGTCAATAATTACAATACAAAAATATGATTATATTTGTAAGTATGCCACAAACAAACTAATTTGACAGATGATGTTTAAAAAAGTGTTTTTAAACGCTTTTCAAACGTACCAAGGTTGTCACTGGAACAGACCGTATGAGGTATATAGAGTTAGAATAGTTTCAGATTTCACAAATAAATGTCATGCGATTCACAAATGTATTTTGTGATTCACAAATATATTTCACACGATTCAAAAGTAAATGTCATAAAAATCTGAATGTCACGCAACTCACAAATGTAAAAGCTGTTACATTTCGGGGCGACAGTGGTACAGTAGGTAGAGAAGTCGTTTAGTAATCAGAAGGTTGCTAGTTCGATTCCCTGTCGAAGCGTCCTTGAGCAAGACACTGAACCCCTAATTGCTCCTGATGTGCAGTGTGCCATCAGTGTAAAAATGTAAAATGTGTATACATTGTAAGTCGCACATATGTAAGTCGCTTTGGATAAAAGCGTCTGCTAAATGTAAATGTAAATTTATTTACAGACTAACAAAGGTGCATTTACAAACTGCTTGCCATTTGTGAAAATTGTGAAAAAGGTACTAACTTCTTTTTAAGAAAATCTCTGGTATAAATAGATCAGGCTTAGTGTAATTAAAGACTCATAAATTATACCTTGAAAAGATTGGCCTGATGTAAGTAAGTATGCTATGCAGTGCCGCTGCTAGCCATTTCGGTGCCCTAAGCATAACTCCTTTATGATATTTGTTTTTGCCAGTTTAACATTTCGCAACAGCTGACCAACAATAATGGAAATCGCAAGGTTTCATTAGCCATACCATAAACCTATTCATTTCAGTGTAATTTTCGCAAACCACTTGGATGTATTGTTCATAGTAATAGTCAAGAGAATTATTACAAGATTCTCTCAAAAAAATGGGGCCCGCGCTCTATTTCTTTCGGCCCGCGCTCCGGTCAGAATCACAGTCAGAACGTAATTCGTTAAACAGCATTTTAACCCATTCCGAACAGGGCCTCTGTCTCAACGTCTTATGTAACTCAGACTGGTTGCAGTTCACTGCCTGGCCACAGTTTTAACATAGTTTTAGATGGGTCATGGGGGGGCGCTATTTACCTCTTGTCAATACAGATCCATAACTTTGCAGCTAACGTTGTGATTCCTGGTTGCTATGGTTATGTAGGTGCTATGCTAGCTAGCTAGCTAAGGACACTTTTAATAACCTTAAACGATTTAAATGGAAGATTTCCGTTTGCATGAAATGATAGCTAGTTATCTAGCTAATGTTATAGTCTCCTCGATTTAACTTCTACAATTATAATGGGTGCCTGTTACACTTCGCATGAACGAGTTCATATTCACATATATTAACACCAGTTCATCATGTGTAAAGAATACTGATATGAAATATGAAAACAACCAGTAGTCAATGTGCAAGCTTCCAATTTAATCGTGATTTAAGATACTCTATTTAAGTTGGGGCAGTCTGTCCTTCAGTCGAGGCATGATGATCTCTCGTTTCACCTGTTCGTGTTGGCGTAACAAATGCTTGGAGTCAAGTGCAGTTGAGAGGCGCTTGTCTCCAGGGGACAGATTACACTTAACTGTTATATTTTTCTCTTTTCACGGATACAAATAAAAAAGGCTGCGATTGGAATACGGGACTGGAGCTCAAAATCACCCAAAATTCGGGATGTCCCAGACAATTCAGGACTGTTGGCAAACCTACTTGCACCTAAGTTATAACTTATTTGAGTGTGCTAACATTAGCAATAACGTCAGCTAATTCGAGGTGTATGCATACCATTAAATTAGCAGCACATTTCCCGTATTTAACAATGATTAAACATGGACTTGCCTGCAAGTGATGCACAGTCATCATCTTCTATTTCTTTTTTCCCTTGACTCCTGTTGTCTTTTTGAGGCCATTTTCGAAAAATTGACCTAGCCTACTGTCAAAGTTCGTCAGGCCACTGAGATAGAAAAGGGCACCCACGGCGAGCTTGGGAAGTTGAGTTTGTTTGTTTTGTATCGTAACTTTTTTTGAGCAATTAAATATATCTCTTGTTCTGCCTGTTTTGTAATATAGGTGCCTAATATTTCTATACTGAAATAATATCGGCATTATAATTATTATAACTATGATGATTTTTCAGTTGCCTATTTTTTTGGTGCCCCCTCAGGACTTGGTGCCCTGCGCACAGCGCGTAGTGCGCGTTATGGGAGTGGCGGCACTGATGCTATGATAAATTACCTTGTACGTCACTAGCAATAGTCAATAATGTGAAAGATACACAAACAAAGCACAATTTATTTCAAGAGTTTATTTTAATCAGGTTCACACAGCCTTTTAAGAGTGAAACAAAAGCACTTTCAAGGTACCTAAACCAAAAATGACTAGGCTGTCAAAGCCTTTATCATGTCATATAAATGCAATTGCAAAAACAAAAAAATACAGAGTTAATTTATACCCACAGCAACCAATGTGTATTGATACTTTGTTTATTTTACCAGGTGTTCATATTAAGATTGATTGTATGTTTGCTAATTTCCAGAGTAATAGATAAACAGGCAGAGGCGGTGCGTTCCATTGGGCATAGGCGGGCAGTTGCCCTGGGCCTCGGCCACCAGGGGGGCCTCGTCGTACTTCCGAGTTATTATTATTTTATTTTTTTTTAAGAATTAAAATAAATAATTTGTCATTGCAAACGAATGACGAATTCATAATAAGCATGAAAACACGATTCTTGTATTTTATGTACCAGCCTAAAATATATCTTAAATCCATCATGGAACAAATGAGTCCAGGTCACGTGACGTTCCTATCACGGAAAATGTGTCGTGTGTGGTCACAAAGTTAAGCATGAAACGTGGCAGTGAGAAAAAAAGAGGAAAAGGGAGGATGAGAAGTTCAGGGAGGAATGACCTAAGGTAACACAATATTTCCAATCAAGGAATTCGTCCTTGGAAGTGGAAGAAATTTCTGATAATGTTTCAAGTTCATCTGTTAATGTTTCAAGTGCTGCTGAGCCAAGTTTAGCTAATGCTAGCAGCAGCAGACAAACAGCTACTACAGCACCAACAAACCCTGCCTGCCTTGCTTCTACAAACGGTGAGCCATCATGTACCACAGCTCATAGACATATATAGATTGAATTGAAATAGTTAAAACAGGTCCTGTACAAATTCGGGACTTTCAGTTGAAAACATTCATTTCCGTATAAAGAATTAATCAAATGTAACAAGTTACATTATTGTGATAAAGTAATCAAAAAGTTACACTACTATTACACTGAACTCAAAACCTCATAATTCAAATAATTTACAACTGTTTAGTTGTTAAAGACAACTATTCACAATAAATGTCAGTTTCACAATGTGTTTGTTAAAAAGCCAAAATAATGTAATTTAGGCAACTTTGCCACCTTCTCCGCCTGTTCTTTTCCCTCTTGCCTTTTCCTACTGCCACTTTTATGCTTAAAACGCATTGTTACGTTTGCAGGTGTTCTGTGCTCAATTCACTTGCTTGTCTTGACCTTCGAATTTGTTTAACTAGCTATATCGTATTGTATCGTCACACAAACACACACTTAAAATTGGACAACATACATGTTACCCAACAATCATCATTGCAAATCTGAATACCAAAGAATATAAGAACGTATTCATTTAATTGCATAGTTTTTTAATAGTTCAGATAGTGTATGTAGGATAAGCATATAATTTTTCCCCACAAATAATACCAACCATGACGGAGATAAGTTTGCCTTTTCAAGTTTATATATAGCATTAGACACTCGCCACAGTGTGACAGCAGTTCATTTCTGAATACAAGCGTATTTGAGCGGCGAAAATTAGGACTTGAGACTTCTGTCAGACGCAGTACTGGAGGGGGCCCGTCAAAAGACTATGGACATAAATATGTCTATGGGCCCGGCCACGGGCCCCCACGACTCACGGGCCCAGCTGTGACTGCACCTGCTGCACCCCCTATAGTTACGCCACTGCATTCCCCATGTTCCACTAACTAGCTAGCAGTGCTGTCATATTGAAACTAATGTATTTAATGTTATTGCTTTCAAAGTTTTTCAAACATCCTATAATAATCCTGAGTCCTTCAATGCAAAGCAAAATGTCATATAATGAACAACTTAGAATAGAATAGAATAGAATATCTTTATTTGTCATTGCACAAGTACAATGAAATTGAGGTAGCAGCTCTCAGACACAAAAACAATAAAAATATAGATTGAACTATACATATTTACACAAGACATAACACAACAGAGAGACAAATACAGGTCAGTTTTGTGCATTGTTAAGTGTTATGATGGCTCTGGGATAGAAGCTGTTTCTCAGCCTGTCTGTTTTTGCTTTGATGGTCCTAAAGCGTCTCCCTGAGGGCAACAGTTCAAATAGGTGGTGACCAGGGTGTGTGGAGTCTCTGAGGATGCTGGGGCAGCGTGTTTTATAGATGTCCTCAAGAGGTGGAAGAGAGCAACCAATGACTTTTTGCACGGTGTTAATGACCCTCTGGAGTACCTTTCTTTCTGCTGCCATGCAGCTGGCAAACCACAGCGAGATGCCATAGCTCAACACTGACTCCACAGAGCAGCAGTAAAAGGACACTAACAGTTTCTTTTTTAATTTGTTCTTCCTGAGTAACCTCAGGAAATACAGCCTCTGTTGTGACTTTTTCAGCAGTGCAGTGGTGTTTCTTATCCAGGAAAGGTCCTCCTCGATGTGAGTGCCCAGGAAGCTGAAGTCTGATACCCTCTCCACTCTCTCCCAATTGATGGCAATAGGCTTACTAACCTCTATCGTAAATGTAACGTAACGGAAAGTCATTGTAAATTGCAATAACCATCTATTTTCATTTACAAAATGAAAGGAGAGAAAAATGACATAAACAACTTACTAACCTCAACCTTTCGATCATGCCGCGAAATATCAAACTTTGGCGCTCCGAATATACTTTGCACTGATGGCCACCAATTGCTCAGGAGAACGCTAATTTTCGCAGCTAAAGAGAATCAAAGATGTGAAGCATTCTACCATGCATCAACAGCGCTTTGGTACGTTGGCCCTTTTGCGCATTGAAAGTGATTTGCTCCTAGAACTGGAGTTTACAGTGGTAAAAGCACGCAAGGTTACAATCTAAGGTCTAGTAAACTGTAGTGCTAATAGGATATCATTTTATACCATATATTGGAGATCCAGTCTTAGATTTAAGTCAGTCACGATCCAGGTTTAATCTTGAACAATGGGTGGCCACCATTGTGAGACAGAGACTTGAATATCCACACTCCCTCACAGCGCTTCACCTCAGCATATCTGATTATCCCTTCAGGGACAGTCTGTTAAATACACTGATATTAAGGGGTGTTACCATCTATTCGAATAGGTCCTGGAGACAAGGTTCTTTGTTTCGACCTGGGGGGGAGGTGAGAGCAATGTCACACCTTACTCCCCAGGTCAAAACCAAGTATATTTACCCAGGAATGCTTACATGCTGGTTAAATCCAAATAAAAGTAACATTTATAACTAGGTATAAGAAACATTGAATTATTGACTATGGCATATCCTTATTAACTATAAATCTCAAATGCCGGTCCTTTCAGTGCCTAGAGTAAGCAAAGTGTCAAATCTGTGCTTGTTTGGCCATGCATACCGTAATTTCCGGACTATTGAGCGCACCTGAATATAAGCCTCACGCACTGAATTTTTTAAAAATAATTATTTTTAACATAAATAAGCCGCACATGTCTATAAGCCGCAGGTGCCTACCGCAACATTGAAACAAATTAACTTTACACAGGCTAAAATGAATATCAAAACTAATACAATAGTTAGTTTTGCCAGTTAGATAAGTGCACTGTTGCTTTAAGAGCGCACAGTCGCAAGAGTCAATCAGAAGCTAGAACGTTAGATTGAAGACAGACGCTAGTTTGAAACCAGTGAGCTAAAGAACTTGAAGACTGGATTTGTATTGTTGTAAACTTTTATTTTATTTTCTAAAGTGTTTTGAGTTGTGTTCTGTCTACGCTGGTAGACTGTGGTTATTTTGACATTAGTTAAGTTATTGAGAGATACTGAGAAATCGCGTGGAGCTAAGCATCCATGCGGCTGCATCCATGCTAGCATCCTAGCTCCACAAAGCCACCGTAAACACAAAGCCACCGTATACAGTCACAGGTATCATAATCCATAAATTAGCCGCATCGTTGTTTAAGCCGCGAGGTTCAAAGCGTGGGAAAAAAGTAGCGGTTTATAGTCCGGAAAATACGGTATATCCATAGACTAAACTAGTTTGAAAGTAGTTTCTGTTCACATAAAATATGTCCTTTTTTGCATTAAATATTTTGTTCATGAATCAGTTCATCTTTTGTCTGGGGTCCATTTCCATGAGCATCTGATGCCTGAACCAACTTGCACTTCTTCTGTTGTCATTATTGTTATATGCACATTTGTTAAATCTGAAATTAAACATCTTCTTGCAAAGAAACATGCAAATGAAGAAGATCTTGTCCTAATCTTCCAAAAGTCTTCATTCAAAATGATAAACTTTAAAAAGTTTGTGTGCTAGCAATGTATACTTTTACCTCCATACTGATTTAGGACACTGTGTTAAAACAGAAACGTTTTGCATGCATTAGCACAACACACAATTTAGTTTAGAAAAACTTAATAGGTCAGACTGGGGTTAAATGGGTTTTTATCATCAGATGATTCATTTCGGGCCTGGACTTTCTACACCACCAAATTTCACTGTTTTCATTGTGGTATGGAAATTTGGCGCATGAAATCAAGTAGAGTAACAAACAAATCAGAGTAACAAATAAACCCATTGATCTATTCATTTAGATTTTATAATACATATTTTAAGGATAAATAAATTCAAGAATTTTATGAACTCTTCTAGGATATTGTCTGGCAATGCAAAGCTTTAGTTCTCACCCTATTGAGCAGTTTAACCCTCTGAAGTCCACGCTCCCTGTGCAGGGATATGGTGGTTTTTATGGGGAATTGCTTTTAAAGCTCAGCCAGTTTTTGTCGGAGAGACATAGAAATTACACCCCCAGAAACCTTGAACCCTTTTCTTTTCAAATTTACACAGTTTGAAACAAATATATAAATAAGCACTTTGTAAGGAGAATAGGACTAGTCTCTTGCACTTTTCAGTCTCTGAGTGAGGTTTCAGCTCCTAACGACCCGCCCATTAGCAAATGACAGCTATTCATATGATAAGGGTATGGTAATTCAGTGATCTCTATTGGGCCATGGTGTGTCAAGAAATCCTGTGGGGGGTACGGGCCACAAAGACATTCCAGGGCCATTAGGTAAGGGCCATTGTTCTTGTCTGAGGTGTCCCAGGTGTGTTTACACCTAACTCATCAATATGCATTTGTAGGGACACTAGTTTTGAAAAGGTACAGGTCACTCTAAAATTATAAATATATAGTAGTGAAACCACACACACTTTCTAAATGCTAAACTCACCTTTGTAAAACTAACACTTATGTTTACAAAGTTCAGAGTTCAAAAGCCTTGCTCCAAAATCTTTACAATGTATTTTTTGTACAAAGTCTGAGCACCTCTGAAAGTATGTTTTTGGAAGGGTTTGTTTAGATTTGATTTAAATTCAATCTTTTTTTACTACATTCCTTTCATTCCCATGTTATTATTGCTGAGGTATTCTAGAATATAATCATACATGCCACTTTTGCCTCAATGTTTTTAGTTAGGTGAAATAAACTAAAATATCAAGGCATGGCAGACTACCTAAGAGAGTGAAAAACAGGCTCGGACTCAGTAGTGTTAAGTGTGGGCATACTGCTGAAGTTCTTCTGTTCATCTTTAAAACCACAAGATGTCCCTGTTGCACTGTGTGCTCTACAGATTCCAACGCAGGTCACATTCATTATGACATCACTGTCTAGTGTAGCCATGGGAACAGAATTAAAAACAGAATTAAATCTGCCTGGAACCATGTCTGTCTTCTTTCCTTTTGGATCCAGCACATCCAAAAAGAAGCTCCTGGGATCCTAGCTCTTTTGTGAGTGAAACCAAAGACCCTTATCTTTAAGCGCTTTTATGACCTTCAGGCACTTCAGGGAGATTTTTTATGATGTAATAGAATGGGTCACAGCATGACAGATATTCTTTATTTCTTTATTTTGGGGTTTTATAGTTATAGTTATGGTATTTGGCAGACACTTTTGTCCAAAACAAGTTACCTATTTGAAAAAGAAAGTAGAATATTAGGACAGGACTGTGGAGTGAGAGATAGACAGGAGATGTCTATTTACTCATGCCTCCTGAGCTCTTGCTGTTCCTACCCCTGTCCCCATGGAAGTGTCCTCATTTAGAACAATAGCAATCAATGTTCACTTCAGTGCAGACACAAAGGACTCATTTCAAACCTTTTCATTATTTCATTATTTGTCAACGACGACACATCACCAACTCTGAGGTCATCATGTGTAAAAATGTGCACTCCCATACCTGCACACAGTGTAAGTGGCATCCCTGCTTTAGTCATGCCTCCTGAGCTCTTGCTGTTACTACCCCTGTTCCCATGGAAGAGTCCTTATTGTGACATCACAGTTTTGGTCAAGCATTCATTCATTAGGCCTACTGAATATGGTCACCGTTTCAGAATCAACATCTTTAATTCTCATTCTTTAATTCATTCTCATTCGCAACTAATATCTTGGTAATTACTACAGATCAAAACGTACTTGCCCATAAAAGTTTGCTTACTAACTGAGAAAGAATGCGTTTTTTGTACGTTACCAATATTTTAACACCGTGTGAACGGGACATTAGTACTATACCAAACTAACCACACAACACTCCCTATCAGAGAATAAACAGAACAGGTGTGATGTTCACATAAACTAGGTGTTTTGATATAGGTACTGAGAAGTCAGTTAAAGGCTCTCCGGTACCTTTTTATATGTATGCTGGACATAAATCCAGTCTAGCCATATATATATAAGTACATGACCCCATCTGACTAGAATAATGGGATGAGTAGCAAACACCTAGGCCTTCAAATTAGGAGGCTAGCCCTTTAACTAGAGACGCTCCTGGGTTGACTGAAGGCAGGTGAACGCTCAAAAGGGGGTGGTGGGAATGTGTTTGAAGGGAGTAGTGGCGGCAAGCTAAGGTTTAGGAATTATCTGAGACAACTTAGACAGCCAAAGGCCTATTTTTGTTTCAAAGTAGTTTTGTTTCTTTATTTATGTTTATTGTTTACATTTTCCACTGAGGTTATTCTCAAGTCCGTTCTAAAAGCATTGAGGATTACCGGAATACGGAAGATTCCTTCCAGCTCGGGAAGCGGTGAGAAGGGTGATATTTCTTTTTTGTTCCTGTTTTACGCATGGTAATGCCTTGCGATTTTTGAGTTAGAAGAGGATTGGGTTCGTTTTTGTGGATAACGTTTTGGATTACTGTTTCACACGGGATTGTTCCTGAAACGGGCAGGTACATTATCGCGGAAGCAGGCCGACACTTGCGGCCTGTCGGAACGCTGGCACTTTAAATACAGCTGGAACAGCTGGGACTTGAAAATACTGGTGTCCAAGAACTTTATGTTAACAACACGATAAGATTTTCTTTATAAGGTTAATAACCACGCATGTATTGTTGTGTATACGTGTTTCATTGTATGTATTCTCTGCCTAAATGCATTAATACAGATCTCCCGATTTTATGAAACAGCGAAATGTGACGAGTTTCTGTTTGATGCAAATAGAATTTGTTATACAGGTTACAGGAATTCTAGAATGGAAAGTAAAACAGTAAAACGTACAGGAATGATGGAGCAGATGCCAAGGTAAATAAAAGTGTATAAATATTCTAGAAGTGTTTGACAGACAGTTTGGTTAACGCCCATCCGACCTGTATACCATCCCCTGGCCGTTTCCTGTTTTTTTGACGAGTGCAAGTCCTGAAAGATGGGCAGGGGCACTAATGATTTTCAAACTGTTCTTATTGTCTGCTGCAGTCTATTCTCATCCTGTTTGATGGCAACATGTACTAGGCAGTTATGGTAGGCACTTTAAATGTGATACTATGCTAGGGTATGGTAAGATAATGATAGGGCAATATACATGATTATGAGTAATTACGTACTGTGGCCTTAGGGGCCTAGTCATATGCGTGATCCAGTTGAGGCATTCTGAGCGCCAGCGGCGGATGAAACAAAACAAAACAAAACACTGAATGCCTCTCAGTGAAACTGCTGACAGGGGGAGGTGATTATTCAGATTAGTTTTTCCACAGAAGGCAGTGGCTGGCTGGCTGATAGTCGGTCACGTCAATCCCTGCTTGTTCACTTTGTCACATTCAGCCCTGCGTGACTTGTCACTGAAATAACATTTCTGTTTCCGGAGTCAGCCTAGGTGACTTGTCACAGACACAATGGAATCACACCTATGGCTGCACATTCACGTGGTTTGCTCTTGGTAATTATCGAGAAGCAGACAGAATAGAAACACTAACTCCAACTGCCATGCAAGAGACATTCGCTGCAGTTCAATGCAAAAGACAGACTCTCTTTGTATTCTCATCTGATTTGATCTTATTTGATCAGTACCTGTTTCGAGTGTAATCTGTAATCTGTAATCGGTCCACGTTGAGCACGTTGTGTTGCCTGTTCCTTCATCCCACGTGACACACTTGTCTTATGATCTCTAGAAAAACCTAATGCTGACGACTAGTCACTGACTTAAGTGTGATCGAGACCAAGTGAAGGCCCAGGCACATATTTCCTCACATAATGTTTTATGGCAGTTACTCAAGGGACTCTGCAGTTCACTTCAAATGTCCATTAATAGAAACTGTAAAATGGATGATGGTAAAGCAGATTATGTAATATTGCTCTGTGTTAAAGGTAGATGTAGAAGAGCGGTTGAGCTAGGTAGTAACACTCAGGAGGATTTGGAAATTTCGTTCTTATGATGGGAATTTTTATTTTCCCAAAAGAAGGCCCGCAAGGGCAGAATTAATAATGAAAATATTAAACAAAACAAAAGAGCGAAAAACAAATACTTTTTAATAAGAAAAATAAAGGAGCATAATAGCCAAAACAATGAATTACAATAAGTCAACTTTACCACGTTTGCTGGTTTAGAAAACAATTTCTCCAGAGAGCTCTAAGACTTCTGTCTATCAGGTAGCAGCTCTCCCGACAGAATGAATCGACACGCTTAAATCGGGCCTAAGTACGCCCCTACAATTGGCACAAACCAAAATATCGCAATACACAGGGGTGTCTCAGGTACGTGAAACCAATAAGCTTTAACAGCTAGCAAACTAAATTCCATAAGGCTGGAAAAAGGTACCGTAATATAATTATTACATTTGCTACATGGCAGCATAACCAACATCTCATACAACAGCCTAAATAATATAAACCGAATTCGGGTTCACTTCCGGTTAAGCCGGAAGTTGAACGTCTTTTTAAAGCAGCGTTTATGCACTGAACATTTTCAACATAAACAAACAGAAGACGAGACACTGAAGAACGGTAAGACAAGCGATATGCAATATGGAATTGATGAGAGATTTTAAACTAAATAAACGGAACATTTAACACAGACATTGTATGTTGCTGTTATCTTAACAGAAAAAAACTATTGGTATAAATGTATTTAAACTGTAGAGGTGTAATGGTTGTGGAAAGTGCACGCAACATTCACCGTTGTGTATGGTGTTATTGAGGAAGTTGGAAGATGTATAATATGGTTAACAAACATATAGAAACTACACAAGGACACGGATAACAAACATAAAACACACACGGTCCATGTTTGTTCATGCAGGCAGTGTAATACTGCCATGACGGTCGGCATGCGTCCGTCATGCGTACCGTCACACACCCCCCTCCTTAAGCAGGAGCGTCCATGTCATGGCGCGAAAGGAAGTCTGCAATCACATTGTCTTTGCCAGCCTTGTACCTCACAGTAAACCTGTAGGGCTGCAACGACTGGTGCCAACGGGTAATCCTCAAATTAAAATCCCTCATGCGATGGAGCCACTGCAGGGCCCTGTGGTCCGTCTCAAGGAGAAAATCTTTGCCCACCAGATAGTACTTAAGAGTGTCAATGGCCCACTTAATAGCCAGAGCCTCTTTCTCAACAGTGGAGTAGCGAGTCTCGCGAGGAAACAGTTTACCGCTCACATCCTGCACTGGTCTTTTGTCCTCCCCCTCACCCTGCAACAACACTGAGGCGTCTGTCTGCACCGTAAAGGGCAGGGAAAAGTCAGGGCTCTGGAGCACTGGTTCTAGACACATGCTTTCTTTTAAGTCATGAAAAGCTGCCTCACCCTCAGCTGTCGAGACCACTTTGTTGGGGCTGGCCTTGCGAGTGAGGTCTGACAGGGGTGCAGCCTTGCTAGAGAAATTAGGGATGAAACGTCGGTACCAGCCGACTAACCCCAGGAATGACCTCACCCCCTTTTTTAGTAGAGGGCGGCTGAGAATCGCGGATGGCGTCCACCTTGCCGATCTGAGGTCGGATAGTGCCGCTACCCAGGCTGTAGCCTAAGTAGCAGACTTCAGACCTGGCGAACTGGCACTTGCTGGCGTTCACCACCAGCCCTGCTCGATGGATCCGCTGGAAGACATTGCGAAGATGGTGAAGATGCTCCGCCCAGGAGAAACTATGGATAATCACATCATCAATATAGGCCGCGGCGTAGTCCTCAGCCCCCCTCAGCACCTCATCCATGAGACGCTGTAAGCTGGCTGCGGCGCCATGAAGGCCAAATGGCATGACCCGGAATTGGTAAAGACCTGATGGAGCGCGGAAGGCCGTCAGCTCCTGTGCTCGGGGAGAGAGTGGCATCGCTTTTCTATGGGATCACTGGCAAGAACATCCAGAAGCTGCAATACATCCAAAACAGCGCTGCCAGGATCCTGATGAAGGTCCGGAAATATGAGCACATAACACCAATATTACACTCACTACACTGGCTCCCTGTCTCTCCGGATTGACTACAAATCCTTATACTCACTCATACATGCATAAATGGTCATGCACCTCCCTACCTGCAAGAAATAATTACTCCCCAAACCTCCACCTGCACCCTCAGGTCTTCAAACAGCTCGCTCCTCTGCATCCCCAAAACCAAGCTCCGCACCATGGGCGACCGGGCCTTTTGCTCGGGAGCGCCACGCTTATGGAACAGCCTCCCTGACCACCTAAGGGCAACGCAGACACTGGACTCCTTTAAAGCAGGACTGAAAACATTTTTATTCAGGAAGGCATTTCTGGCCTTGTGTTAAATCTTATGTTAAAATGTTAAAAAGTTTTCTATTATACTTATGTTAATTCATTTTTATTTTATTGTATTATTATAGTTAGTTTCTAATATGTTGGCACTCTGAGATTCTTCTGAATGAAGAGTGCATTACAAATGAAATGAAAAATTATTATTGTTATTACCTGCCAGTACCCCTTACACAAGTCCAACGTGCTGAGGAACTTTGCCCTTCCCAGACGCTCCACCATCTCATCCACACGGGGCATGGGATAGGGGTCAAACGTTGATATACTGTTCAGTTTTGAAAAGTCAATGCAGAAGCGGAGTCCGCCATCCTTCTTTGGTACTAGGACCACTGGACTGCACCACTCGCTGTACGAAAGTTCGATCACCCCCATCTCCAGCATGGCCTGTACCTCTTGCTTCAGCGCCGGTATCAGACGTGCTGGAACCCTGGTAGCAGTCTGTCGGATGGGGCCTGGAGATGTGAGCTGGATGTCATGGGTGATGACCTCGGTCCACCCTGGCTGGTCTCGGAAAAGGCCTCTGGGGATGATACTCAGCAGGTCCCCCTGCTGTTCAGGTGTCAGGTGGGTGACGGAGGGGTAGGGAGACTCACCGCCCGCTGTAGGAAAATACAGCTCCAGCGGTTCTTCCTCCTGTTCCACGGTCCGCGCCCACAGCTGGTTTTGGACAGCCGACGGATGGTCGGTCCATTTCTTTAGTAGGTTCACATGGTAGAGCTGCCTCGAGCGTCGTCTGTCTGGCATAGCAATTTCGTAAGTTACCTCGCTGGCCTTGCGAAGCACCTCGTACGGTCCTTGCCACTTAGCCAACAGACTGCTCTCAGATGACAGCAGCAGCAGCAGCACTTTCTCTCCAGGATTGAAGGAGCGGCTGCGCGCAGTCTGGTCATACCATGTCTTTTGTCGTGTCTGAGCCTTGGCCAGGTGGTCATGGGCCATGGAGCTCAGCTGTTCCAGCTTCTCCCGCATCCTCAAGACATAACTTGCGATGTTAACCGGCTGGTGAGGACCGTCCCCCTCCCAGCTCTCACGGAGGATGTCAAGCGGGCCTAACACCTCACGCCTGTACAAGAGCGCGAAGGGGGAGAACCCGGTGGATGCCTGTGGGACCTCTCTGTAAGAGAAAAGCAGATAGGGGAGCCACTGATCCCAATCAGCTCCCGAGTCAGACACGAATTTTCGGAGCATAGACTTCAGGGTTTGATTGAACCTCTCAACCAAGCCGTCAGTCTGCGGATGGTAGGGTGTGGTTTTGATACCCTGGATGCCTAACAGAGAGTACACCTGTTTTAATGATTTACTAGTGAAGTTGGTGGCCTGGTCTGTCAAGACCTCTTTGGGGATCCCCACACGGGAGAACAGTTGAACTAAGCAGTTGGCTACTTGCCTAGCTTTTGTATTTCTGTCCGCATGAAAACCAGGCCAATAAAACCTGTTCACAATTATTCTCTCAGACTTTTCTTTGCCTAAATGTCCTGCCCACGGAATGCTATGCCCCAGATGTAGCACTACTGGGTTCAGTGTTGTTGCTAATGGGGCGATAATTGTCCCTTGTAATTGTCCTTGTTTGGAAGTCTGTTAAAGGGGTAAACTGGGTGTCTTTAATCCTCCGTTAACAAAATTAATTATTATTGTGTATTTTTCAAAGTTTTCCATGATGTGTGTTTTTTGTGTGATATAAGATTGTCGTTTATCATCTCCGCTATTTGCATTGGGTTAAATATGCAAATTAGCGGCGTTAAATACGTGCCAGTTGTAAATATTGTCTAGCCATTAAGTGGGTGCTAACTGGCTAATTCATTGTTGTAGATACCAGCATTGTGTTACCTTGGCAGCACGGTGGCTCAGTGGTTAGCACTGCCTCACAGCAAGAAGGCCCTGGGTTCGAATCCCGATCGTTCCAGGTCGTTCCAGGTCCTTTCTGTGTGGAGTTTGCATGTTCTCCCCGTGCCTGCGTGGGTTTACTCCGGGTACTCCGGTTTCCCCCACCATCATAAAGACATGCATTGCATCGTATGAATATGAATGAATATGAATGAATGTTGGTGGGGGTCAGAGGGGCCGTAGGCGCTGATTGGCAGCCACGCTTCTGCCCCAGGGCAGCTGTGGCTACTGATGTAGCTTACCACCACCGGTATGACTGTGTATGAATGACTACTGGAAAGCGACTTCGGTTATTTAGAGAAGCGCTATATAAGATTGGATAGATTGATCGTGTGTGATCGCCCATTACTGCTGTGTTGCAGGTAGGTTGAGCCTGACTGTGTTGTGAATATTTATACTTATCTGTCATGTACTATGTTTATGACTATGGGTGCATTTTTATCATTTACATTTAATACACTATACGATGACAGTGTTTTACTACTAGTGTTGTAGCCGGTAGGCTGTAATGTATGGAACGCTGGTTAGCATATGGTAGCCTACATACATTTCATTAGTTAGCCCTTGCTTGGAAGTCTGTTAAAGGGATACCAGCATTGTGTTACCCTCGTGTGTGATCGCCCATTACTGCTGTGTTGCAGGTGCAATAAAACTGATGACAGATATCGTCCACGACTCCGCTGCATGTTCTTTTGACCACAAAGAGACATTTTATTTATAATTATTGTAGCGGGCTGGTTAGAGTCCGTTACAAGTGCACGCAACATTCACCGTTGTGTATGGTGTTATTGACGAAAGTTGGAAGATGTATAATATGGTTAAAAAACATATAGAAACTACACAAGGACACAGATAACAAACATAAAACACACACGATCCATGTTTGTTCATGCAGGCAGTGTAATATTGCCGTGACGGTCGCCATGCGTACGTCATGCGTACCGTCACACTCTGTAATATTCTCCTAAAATGTTTCCTATCAGTAAGCTAACTCTCACCCACGGCTCTTGCCCTAGGGGAAAACCAGTTAAACTGACAGACGTTGGAGCACATATCAGGAAAAGACTCATAAGGTCCTTGTGAAAACGATTAGAGCGATTTGTGGCGTAATTGAATATATCTAATTCAATGAACTAGAATTAAGGAAACCTCGAGAATAATCAAAGCATAATTAAGAACTGTTCTCTAAACTGTTAAACTGACTCTGTTGGGACTTTGTATGGCAGCCAGGGACTCTGTATGTGATCTGTTTATTTTTGATGTCCATGTGCTTCTGACCTGGGGGGTATTCGTTGAGCTAATTTTCAGGCTAAGATAAAAAAACGCCCCTCTTTTTGGTTCGTGGAAGCAACTTTCGATAAATCACCATAGTAACATATCAATTAGCACTAACCTGCTCCAGCGCAAGCTAACTTAAGTGTAGCTGGATAAGCTTGCCACACTCCCGGAAAAAGGAGGGATCCCATTGACCAAGGAGCCATATTAGATAGTTAGATTAGCGTAGGGAGAGAGTTCTTTGCGATCGCCAAGATCCATTATTCCACCATGAGTTCTTGTATGAGCGCTACCGATTCAGCCGACAAGGAATAATTAATTTACAAGACCTCCTCGAGTCATTTATTGCAACACCACAGTCGAACATTGACTGTCTTGCGCTTTTTTGCGAGTGGTACATTTTTGTAGTGTCGGCGATGCGGAGAACAAAGCACTCATAATTATATGACAGTGTTATTAGTACACCATAGCATACCATTATTGTAGAAAATGATTAAGGTGGACTCATGATAAGAATAGAGAGAAATACACACAATGTATTTTAACTGCTTCAATTTATTGCATGTGTTATTAATACATTTACATTTAGTCATTTAACAGACGCTTTTATTCAAAGCGACTTACAAGGAAATGTAAAACTACACCGAGGTAGGAGGTGAGGGGAATCAAACTATCTACCTTGTAGTTACCAACCGGTAGCGGTATCCTCTGTACCAGTCCACACTTGCCGTCATGTTTTCATAGATAGATATCATCCTATAAACATTCCAACACAGCCTCT
The DNA here is from genome assembly GCF_900700415.2 of Clupea harengus. Classification (NCBI taxonomy): domain Eukaryota; kingdom Metazoa; phylum Chordata; class Actinopteri; order Clupeiformes; family Clupeidae; genus Clupea; species Clupea harengus. The sequence goes on from NC_045169.1 coordinate 17,388,334, forward strand.
TTCCTTGCCCTCACAGCGGTGGCGGTGTTGAATTTTGCCATGATTATGGTCTTGTATTCTTCATAAGCGTTCATGTTCATCTCCTGCTCTCCAGCGGAGAAAAAAAGAGCCCTTTTCTTTGAGTTTAGAACCATTATACCGTTAGAAAATCATTGTTTTGGTGATCGACCTTTCCTGCCTTTTGAAGTAGGACGTGCACGCGCAATTGCCCTGATACGTTTAGCCTGGTTGAAATTAACCACATGATTTGGAGGCGCATGAGCCGTTGACAAACCGATATTTGCTGTTCTCAATCAGCTCGCTAATGTTAACGGGCTAAAAGGACAATTGATTAACTTAGCTTCAGCCCTTACAACGAACGGGGCCCTGGCCTCTCACCTTTTGTGTCTGCTTCCTGCCTTTGTTTGTTTTCTCACCATTTTCTGCGCTCACCTGCTCAACCTATCATGTCACTAATTATCACATGATAATGTATATTTATACCTGGTCTTTTGTGGTATCCATGGAGACTGTGTTCTCTGGACTACTCACATAGAATGCTGGAGTTACCTCTCAGGTCTTGCCTGGGGTTTTTGGACATATTTTTGGTTTTGTAAGCCATCTCCTGGAGTGAACTTGCTGCCTGACTTGTTTCTTGACTTTTTTTTTTTTTTTGTATGCTTCTCTGCAATGATCTGCCCTGTTTTTTGGACTGGATCTTCTGAGCTTTTTGGTTAGTTCTTGATTTTGAAAATAAGAATACCAAGTTTTTAACACTATCTCTACACTTGACACATTTGGATGTCATATTCTGAAGTTATGAACCATAAGCACAGGATGTAGCAGATTAAAACGAATAATTAAAGAAAAAATCATGAATAGTGAACATGCAGATGTACTTGCTTGAAGAGTATTCTCTCAGTTGCCTTTCATTTCCCTCAAGAGCACAACAGCCTTTTACTGAAGCATGTTAGCAAATCATATAGATACAAATAGTAGAGCATGGAGGATTAACAAAGACAGGTTTTGTGATGTTGCACTGCTGACTGTGTCAGTGTTTCCTACTTGCCATTCTAAGTTTGCATGCCAATTCAGACCTATATTACACAATGTTTGCATGTCACTACACTACTTCACCTTAAACAAGTATGTATGTTTTCTATTGGGAATTGTGCCAATTCACTTGAACGCAAAAGAAGGAACTTGTTCCTGTGGTCTGGTTATGTTATCTGGTATTTGTCAACAACCTTTCCAGTGCTGAAAACAGTGCCAATGAAGTTCTCAGTCACAGTAACAAAAATGGCAATTCAAACTGATCTTAAACCCTAATATTAACTGGTGGCACCTGGTTTAATACTACAAGCAGTACATCCAGTGAATAACTAAAATCAAAGAACCTTTTGACACAAACGTCTTTTTCATTGCACAGCATAACTGACATATTTTGTGTAAGTGTTTATCAGCATTGTCATATTTGACTCATCGTATCTCTCTTCTGCAGGTGCTGGACCTCATCCATGTAATGGGCGGTGGCGAGAATGGTTGACATACCAGATGAAACGAAACTCTGACACACTGTGACACACCTGACATTAAAGATGGCATTGGTATGTGGAGGCCGCAAAGGTACAGTCTGTTCCCTACCTTCACCACAGCCAGAGACATTACGTTGGAATTGTGGCTGTCCTCTGGGGCCACGAGGCCTTTTGGTAGAGCACAGTTTGAGGGGGAACATTGTTTCAACCTCAATCCCATGAAATGTTTCTTTACTAGAGCCATCTCTGACAAAATACTGAATGATATATAAAATGATTAAAGAACCCAGTAAATTCTAATAATAATAACAATAATAATGATAATTGTAAACTTGTGACTACATATTCCATTGTTTTTCTTGGTGAGACAATGAATGGGTTTCAAGCTGAGGAAAGTGAGAGTCGAGAGTGAGAGTGAATACATGAGTGAGAAATGAAGTACGTAGTGAATACCCAGTGACATGATGTTCAAAATTAAACATAGTGTTCAGTGTAACTACAGCAAAGTCAGTAGTGCTTGTTTTCACTGGAATCAGGGGACTAGGAGTCATTAATCAGCTAAGGGATCAGAGTGCTTTCCTTCACTCATAATGCAGACAGCAACAGGACACATATCTACTGCATGTTGTCTCTGGACATCCAGAAAAGTTGTTGCCACATTGCAGATGTACTGTACTGATCAGACTATTCAATAATAAGACAGAAAGAAAGAAAGTAAGACGGAAAGCGAGAGGTGTCCTGTAGTGTACACTTTTTATAGTCATTTTTCAAACCTTACAATGTTTATATTCTAGTTTTATACAGTTTTCCTTCTATAATGTTACATTACACAGAAACATTTAGACTGAATTCTGACTTTAATGTCACTATTATGTGCACATATGATCACTGACACATGCGTGCAGTTACAGCCCTGTTCATTCTTTACTCTTTCCTCAGAACAAAGGACAATTTCAGCACATGGGCCTACTGGGTGATTAGTGCAAGAACATTTCATATTTCAAGATGCCCTTTCTGGAGTTTACCCATCTCAATGATTAGTTTATGCAAGCAAGGGAAAGCATGATGTGACGTGACAGGGAGGTAGGAGTCATATAATCTCCAGAATGACAAAAGCAGGAGGAGAGACGTCTGTCAATCATTACAGGAATCGACCGTCATTAAGTATGTTGTTTAAAGTTAGTTTCCTCTTCATAATCCGCACGGGCTAGGTCAAAGTTGAGAGATCTCTGAGCCTACCAGGGCCGAGCCACAAGGAGTGACAGGATGATGAGCCCACAGGCACTCACAAGGTTTATCTTGCTGCTGACTTCACCAGCTGACACCGCTTTGTGTGTGTGTGTGTGTGTGTGTGTGTGCGTACAAAGAGGAGAAATTGGGAAGATGCATTAGGTTACATTGCAAATTACATTAGACTATGCAATTAATTCCAGTATGATATTGTTATGATTTTTTATGTTGTTTGATGCATTGTGTTGCATTATGCATAATGCTTAATAGTTATCGTTTTTTATGAAACGTTGCGTAAGTGTCTGCTAAATGTACTTCAATTACATTTAACTATAGCATTGCCATCTTGATCATCCCAAACAAACTGATATTGATTTTGCTGTTCAGGCCTCACTCTTATTGAACAGTTTCCCTTTCTATAATAAGGCCCTGTGTGGAGTTGTTAAAAATATTCACTCAACACATCTGCCTACCTGTAGTTGGGGTAGTTGTGGTAGGGGCAGGGGTAGTAGTTGTTGTAGGAACTGGGGTAGTAGTAGTTAAATCTCCTGTTGTTGGTATTTGGGTTGTGGCTACACCTGTAGTCAGATAGTAGTTTAGTATAACTCTTCATTGAGGTTAAGATATATCAAAAACATTGTAACATATTTTTTTTTATCTTCTTCTTGAATGTGAAAAACCTCTCAACACTATTACATGTCAGGATTCACCTCAACAGAGGAGATAATATTTGTTAGAGTTACATTTGTTTGCTATGTATTACCTGATTGGCCATTTAGTCCTAGAAATACATCTGGTAGTGTTGCTTCATTACTTCAACTACACTAACTATAACATTACCATCTTGATCAACCCAAACAAACTGATATTTCTATTGCTGTTGAGGGCACACGCTTATTGAACAGTTTCCCATTCTATAATAAGGCCCTGTGTGGAGCTGTAACACATCTGTCTACCTGTGCCATTGATAAAGGTGATGGTAATTGACAATTCTCCACTCAACGCTGCTCTGGTCAAGGTGGCTATAATCTGCGCTTCATTAGGAAATGTGGCGGTGGCTACCACGGTAATGTCCGTCATGTGAATAATTGATCCATTGCTGGTAGAGGGGGAAAGCAGAAACATAGCAAGATGAAACACTGATCATCCAGACAGTATTCCTTCAAATGTTTCCCAGTGTAAAGTGACAGACAAAGCCATTTGCCTGCATGCATACACAAACACACACACACACACACAAGCACACACACTCACACACACACAAAACTATATACAAATGTGATACTTTTTACAGTATGTAGTTTCTTAGTCACCTGAAGCTTGTTGGTGTGAGGCTGATGAAATCTGGCTGGAAGTCTTCAAAGAAAAACGGCTCAAGCTAGATAGGTGATAAAAAAGGTCAAAAGGACAGAAAACAAGAGTAAAGGGACAAGGCCAATAATTTCCCAGACACCAGTCAAAACTCGACAGGTGTAGGCAGCTATACCTCTCTTTTGATGAGTGAGGATCTGGTACGGAAGGCGTCGGAAGTGGAATTCAAAAGATCAGCACTAAACGTCTCATTGGTGCGGAACTGGGGGATGCCTGTTGAGCGAGGTGCACCTGGAAAACAACATACCGTACACACACACAGACACACATTTTTGAAGAAGTACAATATAATGCTTATTCTTCACCAAACGCCATTCTGAACTGAATTTCAACTAAATGTATTAGTCATATTTATTCCTAAACCCCACTGTTCTAACACCACTAATCTGGCTAGAATATGTTCTTACTTGTCACAACTATGGACCCAGGAACCACGTCCACATCAAAGCCTGAAGTCGTGTCATTCATGGCGTCAACCAAGGTTTCCACAACTTCAGAGTTGTGAGGGAGAGGTTCAGTTGAAGTCTCATTGAACACCAGGTCAAGATCTGTCTCAACCTGATCCATTCGGTTTCGAGAAACCCGCCTGTAAAAAGGTGAAAGTATTTGTCTCAGTCTCATCAAGTACCTTGCTTTTTCACTGTGGTTTAATTCATGAGGTGGATTTACCTGAATGCTATCACAATAGTCCGCAGAAAACGTAATCCAAAACGCCGTAGAAAGACCACATCACACTGTTCACGAACACAGAAAACACAGAGGCCTTTTAACGAAAGTTTTTAAAAAGTGTTAGCCCCATTATCATGTGGGCTACATTTGATACTATATTTGAATGTTTCTTCTTTCTTTTAACTTTGTTTACATGTGGCTACCATGTGCATGACATGACACTATAATTAAGACATGATTTTTTTAAATCATTCTCACTTAATAATGCAACATATTGTTGTTTTCAGTGCACTACAAACTTGCAGTGCATGTATATTGTTTGATTTTATACTCTCTGTATCTTTTGTATTAGCTGCATATTGTCTGTTCTCTGTACTCCACCGATTGTGAGCCAAATTCCATACTTGGCCTTTAAAGTTGACACTGATTCTGACTGCGCGAGTACTTACTGCATTTTGAATCAGTACTGCTTGTTGCTGGAACTCTTGGCTTTGTGGGTTGTTAAGAGCAGTCTGAAAGACTATGACAATGACAACCTGGAGTACAATAACAGGAGCTGGTCGAGATGGTGGTCTTGTTGTGGTGGTAGTTGTAGTTGTTGTGGTGGTAATTGTAGCTGTAGTAGTTGCAGCTGTTGTGATAGGGGCTGGGGTAGTTGCAGCTGTTGTGATAGGGGCTGGGGTAGTTGCAGCTGATGTGGTATTGGTTGGGGTAGTAGTTGCAGCAGTTGTGGTATTGGCTGGGGTAGTAATTTCAGCTGTTGTGGTATTGGCTGGGGTAGTTGCAGCTGTTGTGGTATTGGCTGGGGTAGTAATTTCAGCTGTTGTGGTATTGGCTGGGGTAGTAGTTGCAGCTGTTGTGGTATTGGCTGGGGTAGTTGCAGCTGTTGTGGTACTGGCTGGGGTAGTAATTGCAGCTGCCGTGGTATTGGCTGGGGTAGTATTTGCAGCTGTTGTTGTATTGGCTGGGGTAGTAGTTGCAGCTGTTGTGGTATTGACCGGGGTAGTTGCAGCTGTTGTGGTATTGGCTGGGGTAGTAGTTGCAGCTGTTGTGGTATTGGCTGGGGTAGTTGCAGGTGTTGTGGTATTGGCTGGGGTAGTAATTGCAGCTGTTGTGGTATTGGTTGGGGTAGTAGTTGCAGCTGTTGTGGTATTGGCTGGGGTAGTAGTTGCAGCTGTTGTGGTATTGGCTGGGGTAGTAATTGCAGCTGCCGTGGTATTGGCTGGGGTAGTATTTGCAGCTGTTGTTGTATTGGCTGGAGTAGTAATTGCAGCTGTTGTGGTATTGGCTGGGGTAGTAGTTGCAGCTGTTGTGGTATTGGCTGGGGTAGTAGTTGCAGCTGTTGTGGTATTGACCGGGGTAGTTGCAGCTGTTGTGGTATTGGCTGGGGTAGTCAATGCAGCTGTTGTGGTATTGGCTGAGTTAGTAGTCACAGCTGTTGTGGTATTGGCTGGGGTAGTAATTGCAGCTGTTGTGGTATTGGTTGGGTTAGTAATTGCAGCTGTTGTGGTATTGGCTGGGGTAGTAGTTGCAGCTGTTGTGATAGCGGCTGGGGTAGTTGCAGGTGTTGTGGTATTGGCTGGGGTAGTAATTGCAGCTGTTGTGGTATTGGTTGGGGTAGTAGTTGCAGCTGTTGTGGTATTGGCTGGGGTAGTAATTGCAGCTGTTGTGGTATTGGTTGGGTTAGTAATTGCAGCTGTTGTGGTATTGGCTTGGGTAGTAATTGCAGCTGTTGTGGTATTGGCTGGGGTAGTAGTTGCAGCTGTTGTGATAGGGGCTGGGGTAGTTGCAGCTGATGTGGTAGGGGCTGGGGTAGGAGTTACAGCTGTTGTTGGTATTTGAGGTCTGGCTACACCTGTGGTCAGATAGTAGCTTAGTATAACTCTTCATTAAGGTTAAAATAAATAAAAAACATTGTAAGATATGTTTTATCTTCTCCTTGAATGTGAAAAACCTCTCAACACTAATACATGTCAGGATTCACTTCAACAGAGGAGATAATAATTGTTAGAGATACATTTGTAAGCTATGTATTACCTGATTGGCCATTTAGTCCTAGAAATACATCTGGTAGTGTTGCTCCATTACTTCAACTACACTAACTATAACATTACCATCTTGATCATCCCAAACAAACTGATATTGCTTTTGCTGTTGAGGGCACACTCTTATTGAACAGTTTCCCCTTCTATAATAAGGCCCTGTTTGGAGCTGTAGCACGTCTGCCTACCTGTGCCATTGATGAAGGTGACGGTAATTGACAAATTTCCACTCAACGCTGCTCTGGTCAAGGTGGCTATAATCTGCGCGTCATTGGGGAATATGGCGTTGGCTGTCACGGTAATGTCCGTCATGTGAATAATTGATCCATTGCTGGTAAAGGGGGAAAGCAGCATCATAGCAAGATGAAACACTGATCAGCCAGACAGTATTTCTTAAAAAATGTCCCAGTGTAAACTGACAGACAAAGCCATTTGCTTGCTTACACACGCACGCACGCGCGCACACACACACACACACACACACACACACACACACACACACAAAACTATATACAGTACATATGTTAATCTTTTACAGTATGTAGTTTGTTAGTCACCTGAAGCTTCTTGGTGTGAGGCTGATGAAATCTGGCTGGAAGTCTTCAAAGAAAAACGGCTCCAGCTAGATGGGTGATAAAAAAAAGGTCAAAAGGACCGAAAACAAGAGTAATGTGACAAGGTCAATCATTTCACAGACACCAGCCAAAACTCAATAGGTGTAGGCAGCTATACCTCTCTTTTGATGAGTGAGGATCTGTTACGGAAGGTGTCGGAAGTGGAAACCAAAAGATCAGCACTAAACGTCTCATCGGTGCGGAACTGGGGGATGCTTGTTGAGTTAGGTGCACCTGGAAAATAACATACACACACACAGATCGGTTATGTTTTTGAAAAGTACAATATAATGCTTATCTTGGTCAGGCACACCTGAACTGAATTTGAACAAAATGTATTAGTCATATTTATTCTTAAACACCATTAATCTTGCTAGAATATTTTCTTACTTGTAACTACTATGGAGTCCACGCGCACGTCCACATCAAAGACTGAAGAGTTGTCATTCACGGCATTAACCAAGGTTTCCACAACCTCAGAGTTTTGAGGGAGCGGTTCAATTGAAGTCTCATCGAATTCCAGTTCAAGATCTGTCTCAACCTCATTCATTCGGTACTGCTTGTTGCTGGAACCCCGCCTCCTGTAAAAAGATCAAAGCATTTGTCTCAGTCTAATCAAGTACCTTGCTTTTTCACTGTGGTTTAATTCATGAGGTGGATTTACCTGAAAGCTCTCACAAGGGTCCTCAGAAATCGTGATCCAAAACGTTGTTGAAAGACCATATCACACTGTTCACGAACACAGAAAAGACAGAGGACTTTTAACAAAAGTTTAAAAAAAGTGTTGGCCCCATTATCATGTGGGCTACATTTGATACTTTATTTGAATGCTTCTTGTTTCATTTCACTTTGTTTACCTGTGGTTACCATGTGCATGACATGACACTATTATTAGTTTGAGACATGATTTTTAAAAATCATTCTTACTTTACACTCCCATAAAAAACGCAACATATTGTTGTTTGCAGTGCACCACAAACTTGCTGCATATGTATATTGATTGATTTTACAGTTTCTGAATCTTTTGTATTAGCTGCATATTGTCTGAACTCTGTACTCTGTACTCCACCGACTGTGAGCCAAATTCCATACTTGGCCTTTAAAGTGGACACTGATTCCGACTGCGGGAGTACTTACTGAAATCTGAATTCGTCTTGCAAGTTGCTGGAACTGTAGGCTTTGTGAGTTGGTGAGAGCAGGCTGAAATACTATGACAAGGACAACCTGGAGTACAATAACAGGAGCTGGTCGAGATGGTGGTCTAGTTATAGTGGCTGCTGCAGTTGTAGTGGTTGTTGTAGTAGTAGTAGTGGTGGTGGTAGTTGTAGTTGTTGTGGTAGGGGCTGGGGTAGTAGTTGTAGTTGTTGTGGTAGGGGCTGGGGTAGTTATGGTATTGGCTGGGGTAGTTGCAGCTGTAGGGGCTGGGGTAGATACAGCTGTTGTGGTAGGGGCTGGGGTAGTTGCAGCTGTCGTGGTAGGGGCTGGGATAGTTGCAGCTGTTGGGGTAGGGGCTGGGGTAGTTGCAGCTGTCGTGGTAGGGGCTGGGATAGTTGCAGCTGTTGGGGTAGAGGCTGGGATAGTTGCAGCTGTTTTGGTAGAGGCTGGGGTAGTTGCAGCTGTTGCGGTAGGGGCTGGGGTAGTTGCAGCTGTAGGGGTTGGGGTAGTTGCAGCTGTTGTGGTAGGGGCTGGGGTTGTTGCAGCTGTAGGGGTTGGGGTAGATACAGCTGATGTGGTAGGGGCTGGGGTAGTTGCAGCTGTTGTGGTAGGGGCTGGGGTTGTTGTAGTAGCTGTTGTGGTAGGGGCTGGGGTAGTTGTAGTAGCTGTTGTGGTAGGGGCTGGGGTTGTTGTAGTAGCTGTTGTGGTAGGGGCTGGGGTAGTTGTAGTAGCTGTTGTGGTAGAGGCTGGGGTAGTTGCAGCTGTTGTGATAGGGGCTGGGGTAGATGCAGCTGAGGGTGTAGGGGCTGGGGTAGTTGCAGCTGATATTGTAGGGGCTAGGGTAGTTGCAGCTGTTGTGGTATTGGCTGGGGTAGTAGTTGCAGCTGTTGTGGTAAGGGCTTGGGCTGGGGTAGATGCAGCTGATGTGATAGGGGCTGGGGTAGATGCAGATGTGGTAGGGGCTGGGGTAGATGCAGATGTTGTGGTAGGGGCTAGGGTAGTTGCAGCTGTTGTGGTTGGGGCTGGGGTAGTTGCAGCTGTAGGGGCTGGGGTGGTTGCAGCTAATGTGGTAGGGGCTGGGGTAGTTGCAGGTGTTGTGGTAGGGGCTGCAGTAGTTGCAGCTGTAGGGGTTGGGATAGTTGGAGCTGTTGTGTTAGGGGCTAGGGTAGATACAGCTGATGTGGTAGGGGCTGGGGTAGTTGCAGCTGTTGTGGTAGGGGCTGGGGTAGTTGCAGCTGTAGGAGTTGGGGTAGTTGCAGCTGATGTGGTAGGGGCTGGGGTTGTAGTTGCAGCTGTTGTGGTAGGGACTGGGGTTGTTGTAGTTGCAGCTGTTGGGGTAGGGGCTGGGGTTGTTGCAGCTGTAGGGGCTGGGGTAGTTGCAGCTGATGTGGTAGGGGCTGGGGTTGTAGTTGCAGCTGTTGTGGTAGGGGCTGGGGTAGTTGTAGTAGCTGTTGTGGTAGAGGCTGGGGTAGTTGCAGCTGTTGTGATAGGGGCTGGGGTAGATGCAGCTGAGGGTGTAGGGGCTGGGGTAGTTGCAGCTGATATTGTAGGGGCTAGAGTAGTTGCAGCTGTTGTGGTATTGGCTGGGGTAGTAGTTGCAGCTGTTGTGGTAGGGGCTGGGGTAGATGCAGCTGATGTGATAGGGGCTGGGGTAGATGCAGATGTTGTGGTAGGGGCTGGGGTAGATGCAGATGTTGTGGTAGGGGCTAGGGTAGTTGCAGCTGTTGTGGTTGGGGCTGGGGTAGTTGCAGCTGTAGGGGCTGGGGTGGTTGCAGCTGATGTGGTAGGGGCTGGGGTAGTTGCAGGTGTTGTGGTAGGGGCTGCAGTAGTTGCAGCTGTAGGGGTTGGAATAGTTGGAGCTGTTGTGTTAGGGGCTAGGGTAGATACAGCTGATGTGGTAGGGGCTGGGGTAGTTGCAGCTGTTGTGGTAGGGGCTGGGGTAGTTGCAGCTGTAGGAGTTGGGGTAGTTGCAGCTGATGTGGTAGGGGCTGGGGTTGTAGTTGCAGCTGTTGTGGTAGGGGCTGGGGTTGTTGTAGTTGCAGCTGTTGGGGTAGGGGCTGGGGTTGTTGCAGCTGTAGGGGCTGGGGTAGTTGCAGCTGATGTGGTAGGGGCTGGGGTTGTAGTTGCAGCTGTTGTGGTAGGGGCTGGGGTAGTTGTAGTTGCAGCTGTTGTGGTAGGGGCTGGGGTAGATGCAGCTGATGTGAAAGAGGCTGGGGTAGTTGCAGCTGTTGTGGTAGGGGCTGGGGTAGTTGCAGCTGTTGTGGTAGGGGCTGGGGTAGTTGCAGCTGTTGTGGTAGGGGCTGGGGTAGTAGTTGCAGCTGTTGTGGTAGGGGCTGGGGTAGTTGCAGCTGTTGTGGTAGGGGCTGGGGTAGTTGCAGCTGTAGGGGCTGGGGTAGTTGCAGCGGTTGTGGTAGGGGCTGGGGTAGTTGCAGCTGTAGGAGTTGGGGTAGTTGCAGATGATGTGGTAGGGGCTAGGGTAGATGCAGCTGATGCGGTAGGGGGTGGGGTAGTTGCAGCTGTTGTGGTAGGGGCTGGGGTTGTAGTTGCAGCTGTTATGGTAGGGGCTGGGGTAGTTGCAGCTGTTATGGTATTAGCTGGGGTAGTAGTTGCAGCTGTTGTGGTATTGGCTGGGGTAATAGTTGCAGCTGTTGTGGTAAGGGCTGGGGTAGTTGCAGCTGTTGAGGTAGGGGCTAGGGTAGTTGCAGCTGTTGTGGTAAGGGCTTGGGTAGTTGCAGCTGTTGTGGTAGGAGCTGGGGTAGTTGCAGCTGTAGGGGTTGTAGTTGCAGCTGATGTAATAGGGGCTGGGGTAGTAATTGCAGCTGTTGTGGTATTGGCTGGGGTATTTGCAGCTGTTGTGGTATTGGCTGGGGTAGTAATTGCAGCTGTTGTGGGTGCTGTTGTGATAGTGGCGGCAGATGTTGTGGGAGCTGTTGTGGTAGATGCTGGAGCTGTAGTAGTTGCAGCTGTTGTGGTATTGACTGGGGTAGTAGTTGCAGCTGTTGTGGTATTGGCTGGGGTAGTAATTGCAGCTGTTGTGGTAGGGGCTGGGGTAAAAGTTGCAGCTGTTGTGGTATTGGCTGGGGTAGTTGCAGTTGTTGTGGTAGGGGCTGGGGTAGTTGTAGTTGTTGTGGTAGGGGCTGGGGTAGTTGCAGCTGTTGTGGTATTGGCTGGGGTAGTTGCAGCTGTTGTGGTAGGGGCTGGGGTGGTAGTTGCAGCTGTTGTGGTAGGGGCTGGGGTAAAAGTTGCAGCTCTTGTGGTATTGGCTGGGGTAGTAATTGCAGCTGTTGTGGTATTGGCTGGGGTAGTAATTGCAGCTGTTGTGGTAGGGGCTGGGGTAAAAGTTGCAGCTGTTGTGGTATTGGCTGGGGTAGTTGTAGTTGTTGTGGTAGGGAATGGGGTAGTTGTAGTTGTTGTGGTAGGGGCTGGGGTAGTTGCAGCTGTTGTGGTAAGGGCTGGGGTAGTTGCAGCTGATGTTATAGGGGCTGGGGTAGTTGCAGCTGTTGTGGTAGGGGCTGTGGTAGATACAGCTGATGTGGTAGGGGCTTGGGTAGTTGCAGCTGTTGTGGTTGGGGCTGGGGTAGTTGCAGCTGTTGTGGTTGGGGCTGGGGTAGTAGCAGCTGTTGTGGTATTGGCTGGGGTATTTGCAGCTGTTGTTGGTATTTGGTTTGTGGTTACACCTGTGGTCAGATAGTAGCTTAGTATAACTCTTCATTAAGGTTAAAATATATCAAAAACATTGTAACATATTTTTTATCCTCTTGAATATGAAAAACCTCTCAACACTAATACATGTCAGCATTCACCTCAACAGAGGAGATAATCATTTTTAGAGATACATTTGTAAGCTATGTATTGCCTGATTGGCCATTTAGTCCTAGAAATACATCTGGTAGTGTTGCTCCATTACTTCAACTACACTAACTATAACATTACCATCTTGATCAACCCAAACAAACTGATATTGCTATTGCTGTTGAGGGCACACTCTTATTGAACAGTTTCCCCCTTTTATAATAAGGCCCTGTGTGGAGCTGTAACACATCTGCCTACCTGTGCCATTGATGAAGGTGATGGCAATTGACAAATTTCCACTCAACGCTGCTCTGGTCAGGGTGGCTATAATCTGCTCGTCATTGGGAAATGTGGTGTTGAATGGCACGGTAATGTCCATCATGTGAATAATTGATCCATTGCTGGTGAAGGGGGAAAGCAGAAACATAGCAAGATGAATCCAGACAGTATTCCTTCAAATGTTTCCCAGTGTAAAGTGACAGACAAAGCTATTTGCCTGCATGCATACACAAACACAAACACAAACACACACACATACACACACAAAACTATATACAAATGTGATACTTTTTACAGTATGTAGTTTGTTAGTCACCTGAAGCTTGTTGGTGTGAGGCTGATGAAATCTGGCTGGAAGTCTTCAAAGAAAAACGGCTCAAGCTAGATAGGTGATAAAAAAGGTCATAAGGACAGAAAACAAGAGTAAAGTGATAGGGGTCAATAATTTCACAGACACCAGCCAAAACTCGATAGGTGTAGGCAGCTATACCTCTCTTTTGATGAGTGAGGATCTGGTACGAAAGGCGTCGGACGTGGAAACCAAAAGATCAGCAGTAAACGTCTCATTGGTGCGGAACTGGGGGATGCTTGTTGAGCGAGGTGCACCTGGAAAACAACATACACACACACAGACTTACATTTTTGAAGAACTAAAATATAATCCTTATTCTTCATCAAAAGCCATTCTGAACTGAATTTGAACTCAATTTATTAGTCATATTTATTCCTAAACCCCACTGATCTAACGCAACTAATCTTGCTAGAATATTTTCTTACTGGGAGCTGGGGTAGTTGTAGCTATAAAGGTTGGGGTAGTTGCAGCTGTTGTGGTAGGGGCTGGGGTAGTAGTTGCAGCTGTAGGGGCTGGGGTAGTAGTTGTATTTGTGGTAGGGGCTGGGGTAGTTGCAGCTGTTGTGGTAGGGGCTGGGGTAGTTGCAGCTGTTGTGGTAGGGGCTGGGGTAGATACAGCTGTTGTGGTAGGGACTGGGGTAGTTGCAGCTGTAGGGGTTAGGGCAGTTGCAGCTGTTGTGATAGGGGCTGGGGAAGTTGCAGCTGTAGGGGCTGGGGTAGTTGCAGCTGTTGTGATAGGGGCTGGTGTAGTTGCAGCTGTAGGGGTTGGGGTAGTTGCAGCTGTTGTGGTAGGGGCTGGGGTAGTTGCAGCTGTTGGGGTAGAGGCTGGGATAGTTGCAGCTCTTGTGGTATTGGCTGGGGTAGTTGCAGCTGTTGCGGTAGGGGCTGGGATAGTTTCGGCAACTGGAATCAAACATTGATTTCAGTAAATCTGTGCTGACAATGCTCTTCTTAAAACAAATACATGTTTGAATAAGTATGGAAATATTTGCTTCCTTACTTTCAGATGTTCCTGAACCTTCATCTCCATCTGGAGATGTTCCTGAACCAATTTCTGAAGTAGTTGCAGCGGTTGTGGTAGGGGCTGGGGTAGTTGCAACAGCGGAATCAAAGGTAATTTTCAGTAAATCTGTGCTGACAATGCTCTTCTTAAAACAAACACATGTTTGAATACATGTATGGAAATATTTGCTTGCTTACTTTCAGATGTTCCTGAACCTTCATCTCCATCTGGAGATGTTCCTGAACCAATTTCTGAAGTAGTTGTAGCGGTTGTGGTAGGGGCTGGGGTAGTTGCAACAGCGGAATCAAAGGTAATTTTCAGTAAATCTGTGCTGACAATGCTCTTCTTAAAACAAACACATGTTTGAATACATGTATGGAAATATTTGCTTGCTTACTTTCAGATGTTCCTGAACCTTCATCTCCATCTGGAGATGTTCCTGAACCAATTTCTGAAGTAGTTGCAGCGGTTGTGGTTGGGGCTGGGGTAGTTGCAACAGCGGAATCAAAGGTAATTTTCAGTAAATCTGTGCTGACAATGCTCTCCTTAAAACAAACATGTTTGAATACGTGTATGGAAATAGTTGCTTGCTTACATTCAAATATTCCTGATCCTTCCCGTCTGACTCGTTTAAGCAATGGCCCTCTTAAAGCTTCAGTCTTCTTCTTGACAGATATCTCTTTGGGATTGGCAGGCAATCCACTTTTGGGGCCAGAATTGTCCACTGGAGCAACCAACATGAATTCGGAATCCTCTTCAAAAAGGCCATCATCTGCTCGAGCATTGGCCTCGGTCTGAGAGTCGCTATCCTTCAGCAGGAGGTGTGACCTCACAAGGGTGCTGTTGAACTCAATGTTATCGAATTGTCTTGGGAAAGCATTGGTGGAAATGCACAAGAGCAGATCAAAGAGGCCTGTGCAGGAGAGAGTTAATGAGAAGAAGCAATTGGTTGGAAATATTGTTCATTTAAATTAGGATCAAATGGTGCCCTTTCCCATGTTGGTGATGCAAGAGTCAACTGATTCCTTGAGCCTTTCTTTACATTTTTGCCAATTTTCAGAACAAGAGAGCGATTTATAGTTATAGAGGACCTGCCATATAAATATAGCCAGACAAATCACATAATTAGTTTTTTCTGTGCCAAATTTCAGATGCTTCTAGCCAGAACAGTTAAACCTCAAACACTAAACAAATTGAGACCACATTTCATACATCAAACACTGAGATTTGCCCAGCCCAGCATGGAACGTAGGGCTAAGATGTTTTTTTTTCGGGTAAAGCAGAGTTTATTGATGGATACAGCCGGGGAACAGAGGAATAGAACACAAACAGGGTGGATTAACAAGCAAAGTGGAAAGCACAGAAGGATGACTAGACTTAAAACTATCTCTAGACAAGAACGTAGAAAAAACAAATTACAGAGTCTCACTCTGGAAAACTAACACTAGAACAGACAAACGGGGTGACGAACACAGCGTCTAACGCTGGGGAACACAAACAGTGAGAAACTAAGAAACTAACAGGTGATACTAAACTAACACAAAGAACTAAAACTGGGGACAGAAACTAAAGAGCCAACAAACAGAGTCTAAAGGCTTTTTTATGCTACTCCGTTTTCACGGACGGACACACAAAGGGAAAGCACCTCGGAGAGGACGACTTGCACCTCGTGATTTGTCTGACTATCAGTCCGAATGTCGGATAGCCTTCGGATACCCCTTGGCTGTGATTGGTCCGCTAACGACATCATTTCCGGACGACATCATTTCCGGAATCTCACATTTCCTGTTTCATTCCCTATCTGTTCCTATTCTGTTAAGCACCTTGCACACTGCCCCAACAAACGCCAACAAACACCAACAGTTGGGTCAGTGTGTACCAACAGTTTGTGTTTGTTGGTCATTGTCGGGTACTGTTTGAAGAGTTCAACATGTTCAGTCGGATCTAATAAAGTTGCAGAATGTCTGACCAATATAGAGGGATTTCCAACGAACTCCAACATTCTTACAGCTCGTTACCTTGTCAACTAGGCTCAACTCAAAGCTTCAAAGCATAACATCCTTGAGCTCTCTTGGATGTCGTAGTTATGTCGGTTATCGACCAGTTTAAAAAAATAACAGTATCCTAAGTCTATTTATAGATTAACGTTATGTATTAGCTTACCCAAACAAACGGTTTTCGAGACAGATATTTGTCTATTTTAACTTGTACGACTCGTTTAACACTGCAAGCAAACGTGTCTCTAAATGTTAATATTAATGTTTACGGTGACACGTTACATGAGTACGTTTGCGCTTATGTTAGTTACTATATATGTCTGTTAGGGTGCCCAAATGTATGCACCTGTCTAATTTTGTTATGATGCATATGGCATATTTTCTGTTTATCCAATAAACCTTATTTCACTGCTGAAATATTACTTTGTCCATGAAGTATTATATATATAACAAAGAAGTTGCTGATCCAAACGCCCAACAATTTATAAATAAAAATAATGGAAATTATCAGGGGTGTCCAAACTTTTTCAAACGACTGTATACCGGTCTATGTTCTATACAAATTACTTGTTTTCCAAATATGTTTTGACAAGCAAACGTTAATCTAACTAGTGTTATTTTTGTTTGATGTGGGTATTTTGGGCTTTTCTTTGAGCTGATTCAGTTGTAGGTGCAGTCTATTCACTTAAACATGCAAAAACAAACGTTGAATAAGTAGCTAGCTAGCTGAAAAAAGTCACTTACTGTCTGAGCAGTGTGGAGCTGGCAGTTGGTTTACTGAACATTCTAAAGACAGTCACCTGCCAAGTATCAACTACTGCCAACTTTAGAATGTTGGGATTTGTTAGCGTTTGTTGGGGCAGTGTGCAAGCTGCTTTAGTTTCCGGGAGGAGGTAAATAAACAATCAATGACTTCCACACACAAAGACGTCATGGGGTAGGCTTCTCTAAGGTTGTCTTCGAACAAAAAAACGTTGCTCCACCTACTGTTCTGGCGGTGAATTGTTTCAGCACCCACAGCCTTCGGAGAACCATAAATGAAAAAGAGTCTGTGGAATCCGTCCGTCCGTCTGTCCGTAACGGAGTCGTATAAGTATATTTCAGCCTTAACTCTAACAGCCTAACCTAATGTGCGCGAGGGCACAGAACAGAAATACTCAGCTCACAGTCGGACATGAAAGTCATGATAGAACTGGGGTTGTATGCACTCTGGGTAATGTAGTCCTGGACGCTTGGAGGCACGAAACTGGCAAACGTGGAAGGCAGCGGACAGGGAGCTTGCTGGGATGGAAGCCAGCGAACAAAGGTAATCCAAGGTGCAGATAGACAGCAGACAGAATCCTGTGAAACACGGCTAGGTTTGCGGAGCTGGTCGTCTCGGGCGGTAGTGTCGTCCATTTAGCGACGAGACCAGACATGGAGTGAGTGAAGGGTATATGTAGGGAGTGAAACAGGTGTGTGTGATTGTGTGATTGGGAGACCTGAATGCAGTGCAGCTGGAACGGTGAACAAGACTGATGACATGCAGTTGGGAGTGTGAGTGAGAGTGACGGCTGACTCGGAATGCGTTGATGGGGTGATGTCATCCGTTGCCGAACTGACTTGTGGCTCCGTTGGGTGTCGTTGCGTTGCGTTACATGCATTGCGTTACATGTGTTGCGTTGCATGCGTTGCGTTGCGTTGCGTTGCGTTGCGTTGCATATGTTGCGTTGCGTTGCATGTGTTGCGTTGCGTTGCATGCGTTGCTTGCGGCAAGAGTTGAAATTTTTTTAACTTTTCGAGAGGCAACGCATGCGTCAGCCAATCTAATCGCCTTTCATGCCAATACGACAGCACAGGCTCTAGCCAATCAGATCGTGTTTATGGTCACGTCTCAAGAGCGCGAAGTAAAAAAAAAAAAAGATGGTGGACCAAACTCCGTAGATGGTCTTATATGTAGGGATGGGTATCGTTTGGGTTTTTTCCGATACCGGTGCCTAACCGATACTTTTAAAACGATACCGGTGCCTAAACGGTGCCTGAACCGATACTTTTTTTTTTTTAAATAGCACAAAACGACGATTGACGACATTAAAGAAAGGCTTTTTTATTGCCAAGGCACATTTTTTTCTTCAAATTGAACAATATATTAACTGTTTAAGGTATACTATAGTATAAATAAATACAATTATAAATCTTGTTATTTGAACCCACTGGGTACGTGAATTAGTACTGCCCCTTTAAGAGACTAGGTTTAGGGTTGCTGGCGTCTCCGTTTAGTCTTCAGTCTACGGTGCTGATCTGCCTTTGACTCTTGCCTTGTCTTCCCCCTTTACACACAATTTTTGTGTTGCATTTGCTGCACGTTGCGTTGTTTGAATCTTTTTGTGAGAAATACAGCCACACTTTTGTTAGTTTACCTTTCGGCACTTTCTCTGTTAAATTGATGGCTAGCTCCGTTTGTGCTTGCTCTTTGAAATGCTGCCTGCTCTTCGCTGTCAAGACTGTTGCTATGTAATCACAATGAGAGTGAGCGACACAGGCCAAAGTTTACATTGATGGGGCAGTTTTATATGTGCCCCACGAAATCTGCCGAGCAAACCAAAAAAGTATTCATACAGATCTTACTCAGACAGAGTAAGTGACAGAGTCGTGGCTACGGCCGAACACCACCCGTGGAAATATTCCTTACCTACCCCACTCGCACTCGTACTATATTGCTTAATTAGCTATCACTAGTTCTGTACTGTTTTGGAACCAGCCTCCGTGTTTCATGTTGCAGCCTGAAATAATTCCTGTTGATAAGACAACTTTTTACGTAAGTTTTGTTCATTTAGCTGCATGATTTGTTGCTGTTATTTATTTCAATCGGCTCAGGCACCAAAAGGAAGCACCGAAATCTGCGTTGCATTTCGGTCCGGGTAGGTACCGGTTGTATTGGAACCGGTTCCATATTGGAACCGGTTCTCGGTACCCAACCCTACTTATATGTACCTTCAAGTTGTTTGTTTGACCTTTTTTTGCTTATATTTTTTTAAAGTTGCCGTTAAATGGTCAATGTACAATGAGGATTTGCGAGGTGTCTGAGCCACCTATCTAATGTTAGCATGCTACTACCCACAAGGTAAACAGCTTGCTAGCGACTTGATTGGTTTGTTGACCTGTCAATCCCACTATAACGTCTCCGTTATCAACACAACCCCATGCACCAGACTCCTCCTCCGTCATCTGTTGGATCAACGCATTGCAAAAGAACAGTGTGAGTGTGCCGTTAATGTGCTGAAGGGGCTGTGGCCGGAGCGGAGCTCAGCAGAGACGTGACACAGATACCCAAATGTGCAACTGGGCAAATGTGCAAATGTGCAACTGGGTGCTCAGCTTACTTACTTACCGCCCCCAGGTGGTGAGAGTGGAGGGTGGTGTAACCTCTGGGCCGCTGATATCGATATTTCCCGGCATGACCTCACTCTCGGTTAGCAAGTAGTTATTATTATGCTGCTCGTTTGAATGTTCCAAAAAGTTTTGTGCTTCCAATTCATGTCTTTCATATCATTCCGCAAGTATCCGCAAAATCAGGCCAACATCCGCAAAATCAGGCCGTACCTAACCCAGTATGCCACCCAGCTGCTGATGCAAACCTTGGTGAATTCCCGCCTTGATTACTGCAACGCCCTCCTAACGGGCCTGCCGGCTTGCGTGGTGAAACCACTACAAATGATCCAGAACGCGGCGGCGCGTCTGGTGTTCAACCAACCGAAGAGGGCACACGTCACCCCGCTTCTTATTGACCTCCACTGGCTGCCTGTAGCTGCTCGCATTAAGTTCAAGTCACTTATGCTTGCCTACAGAGTGCTTGATGGTTCTGCTCCCACCTACCTAAATGCTCTTGTAAGGGCAAATGTTACACCCAGGATGCTGCGCTCTTCTAGTGAGCGTCGTTTGGCAGTGCCGTCTGTGCAAGTACGGCAGTCCAGACTATTCTCATTTGTAGTTCCACGTTGGTGGAATGAACTACCCAGCACTACCAGAGCAGGGGCGTCCCTCTCTACCTTTAAGAAGCTCTTGAAGACCCAACTCTTCAGAGAGCACTTCCTGTCCTAACTGGCACTTCGACTAGTGCGTAACTTGCAATTACAGCAGTTACATTTCTGCACTTCTTTCTTTCTTTTTTATTTCATTTTGTTATATTTCTTATGTAAAGTAGTATTTATTTATTGTTACACCAGGTTCTATTGCTCGTAGCTTGAATATTCTTTCCCTTGTACGTCGCTTTGGACAAAAGCGTCTGCTAAATGAGTAAATGTAAATGTAAATGTAAAGTAGTCCGGTCATGTAACGTAAGGGAAAGTCATTATCACTTTAAGTCAGCAAGTAGCGGGTTGCTATTCCCGTCTCTGCTGCGCGTCAGGGTCCTGTTTGTGCCGTCGGGATTTATTTTTCAATAATGACCACTGGACTATACATTATCCTTTACTTACTATACGGCTCCTCAGAATGTTGCAAAAGGTTCCATTGATTTGAATGGGCCACTCCAACGTCCAGAGGTCTGATATTTCTTTATACTGACCGCTGCAAAAAATGAATGACCACTGCCATTGGCAACGGGTTTTGTGCTTCAAATTCACATCTTTCATAGCATTCCGCAAGTAGCTGGTTTACTTATCATAACGGAAATTCATTGTAACTTAAGATCAGCAAGTAATGGGTTGCTCTTATCCATCTCCGCTGTGCATCGGGGTCCTGTTCGTCCTGTCAGGAATTATTTTCCGATACTGACTATACATTAGCCCTTACTTATTTTTTTTTCCTCTAATGCAATAACAAATAATGTTTTTTTGTCTGGTCCAACTCACCATACATCACCACCATCACAGTAATCACCACCATCACTTTTTGCCACATTTTATTACTTGGAAGATCTGTGAAAAAAAATGCACACACACACACACACAGGTGTTATTTCGTAACGTATTTTTCTCCTCCACCTGCTTATAAGCTTCACATAACATGCTCTCAGAAGTAGCCACCTAAGCTCTCTGTCGCAGCTTTGTAGCTAAAATCAGATGTGAGGGCCAAACGAACCACACACACATACAGTTTTCTAGGTTAAAAACAAGTTATCTTGTTCTACGAAATTTCTGAAAACATCTTAAAGCAATGTCCAATGGTCCAGCAGCTGTTTATACATTAGCAGGAGCAGCATCACATCGTGTATGGCCAATGTGTTCATTTTGATTTAAAATAGTCAAATAATATTACCATGCAGTGTATGAGAGTATTACATCGACCACACAAAGGCTATCGCAGTTAGTCTTTATGTCAGTGTGATATGTATTCACAATACATTTGGGATAATACATTTGATTTTATTTCTTTGGTTCCTCTTAACTAACTAAACTAACTAAAAAGTGCCAATTTTCCTTCACATATTTATTTATCTAGTACTACAACTCAGTAAGCATCTCAGGTAAGTCAGACAAATTAAGTTTGGCAGAAAATCAATTGTGAACTTGATGTGATGTGTACATTTTAATTAATGCATAGCAACCCATAAGCCTGCTTCTTGGCATTCAATCGATATGACACATTAATAGCTTTTTAAAAATTATTTGAAATGGTTTATGTTTGGAGAGTTTATGAAAGGTATATGAATAGAAACGTCAATGGCTAATTTGAGCTGTTGTAGCCCTACATAACCTATTCAGAAACTGAAATTCATAGGGATACTTAATGTATATTCATGAACTGAAATATGAAAAGTATATAACTCATTTCTAGGCTACGCTGTCCAAAGGAAAAAGAAATGCGAAAGAGAGCTGCCTTTTCTTCACTGCTTTTAGTCTCAAGAGGTCAGCTTTGCTCCGTGCAATCTCATTTGCTTCTGGAGGATCCTGCTACATATGCGCAGTGGATACACCACCAGAATAAGCTCTAATGAACGAACAATAAACTTGTAATGGGTGGGTAAAACACATAAAAAAAAATGAAATGGCATAAGGGCTGAAAATATTAGGCCATGGATAGTTTTCTCATATTTACAGCCCTTTGATTTCGTGATCACTTTGAAATGTGCCATTCAAGGAACTCGATTTTCACCATGTGATATACATTGTCCAATCTCCAGGTAGAATTTCGGTCCATGACAACGTCATGTGTAATTTGACAGCAATGCAGATGAGAGAGCGTGCTTGAAACATAGTTAAGAGAGGAATCAATCTAAATAAATAAAAAATTCGAGGGCACGGGGCTTCTATTAATAATCATATATCAATAAGTAGTTTTTTTACCGATGCAAAAATGTAAGAAATGATGCATCTCAAGTTCATCCCAAATTGTATCAACTGCACTCTAATCTCTAATCGGGGCGATCGCAGTGCATCGTTGTAGTTGGATTGTTGTGGAGTTAGCAGTTGTCTTTGGTTGCATTGCACGTGTCATTATTGATTGTGTTGTAAAAGTCGTGTTGGGCTGCATTGCACCAGTTGTGTTTGCATGTGGTGTTTGATTGGATTGATTCTGTAGTGTCCAGTTGTGTTGCTCCAGTTGTGTTCGATGGCACCACAGTTGTTGAGTTAACTGCCATTGTTTTGCCATGGCATAATGTGATGCTTAAGAGTACAAAATACAAGTGGCGACTCCTAGAGGATGCCAGGGGAAGTCCGGCCACAACGGAATTAAATTACTAGATGTGAAAATCTCTATAACAATACAGTTTTTCTCGATTGCTTAAACACGATTTTGATCGTTTTGTTTTGTTTTTCAAAATGTTGCGCCCTCAGCGCAAGATTATTGCCTGAAGAGAGTTTTGAGAAGTATTCAGGGTTAATGCATGACTAAGTACACCAGTTCTACCACTAGGTGGCAGCAGCGCGCTAGAAACTGTGGTTACGGTATCTAAGCTAGCTCCTGCAGGAAATAGATTATTCCAGTTCTCAGCAGGAGATAGATGTATGTGTTGTGCTGTTGAACTGACGAATGTGTTTTGCATGTGTTACAGGTGAGCTGGTGTCAGTTGTAAATATAAGTGTGTACTAAGTTAAAATAACATGTCATGTGGTGTAGAATGTTAACTTTGATGCGATGGTTGATTAAATAGAGGTGATCTGTATGTTAGCTAACTAGCATGTGTTCGACAGAGATTAGCCTAAATTCTATTTCCCTCGTTGTTCGGTCACGTGACCACAGAGGCGGTATTGGAAATGTATATATAGATATGAACAGATTATTCCAGTTCTCAGCAGGAGATAGATGTATGTGTTGCGCTGTTGAACTGACGAATATGTTTTGCATGTGTTACAGTAAACATCACTTAATACAATATGTGGATCAAGATCAATCCAACTCTCAATCTTTGAGGGTGTTACAAAAACACCTCACACAATTAGCACAACCACACACCCAATGAGCAAAACACCTAGGGCCAATGATTTTCCGCGATAACGGAAAACGGACGGAATTCGCGGAATGAACACTTTGAAACGGAATTGCACCTTTGAAACGGAAACATCATTTTGTTCATACAAATCGCCCAAATTCCCCTGTATTTTGGGCTGCAAGGCTATATTTCTTTCAAATAAACACAACAACGATTGCAACGATGAACAAACATTAATTAAAGAACAAAACCACTGAGAAAATGTCACGTCTGCGCTGAACTCTGCTCCGGCCACGCCCCCCTTTTCAACGGTTGACCCACAGATTTCCGCTAAAGCCACATTCAGTCACATTCACGCGCTCGTCTTCCCAATCGCATTTAAAACAAAAAATGTTTAGTCTTCTGTTCTGTTGATGGCTGGCAAACAACAATCTAAGAAGGGCACATATTATTCACTCATTTTAAGCCATCAATCTACCTCAGGGTGAACAAAATGAGCTGAAACGGAAAAAAAACGGAATTCACCAAATGTGAAACGGAAAATGCATTTTTTTTAAACGGAAAATCATTGGCCCTAAACACCTCAGATCCTTTGCAAAATGAAACACTCTTGTAAAAACTATACACTAATTTATCAAAACCATATTTTGTTACCATATGAAACACACGTTGTATATGACTGAATTCTGTTTGTACCAGTTACACACTGCTGTTGCAAACCTAAAACACTTAGCAATTCTACTTCTCAGTGATTAGAGTAGTGTAAGTGAAGTACACAGAGAAAGTGCAAATATACAATAAATTCACCAAACACTACACAAGACAAATGCTGCAGACTGATGAAAATATTATTTCTCTCCATATACCCAAATCAGTCAACATGTCAACATGGAGAATCACAACAAAACATGTCCCAGTTTTCATGCTACTACAGTAGTGTGCATAACACTGTAAGCTCAGCAAATATCATAAAAACTTAAAATTATGTATCCAGTACAGGTTACAATTCCATCACGTAAAAAAAAAGAAAAACCGAAAATACAGTACAAATAAAGTTGTTTCATTTTAACTTGATGTCATTTTAGAATGTGTGCCAGTGTTAACTGAGAGATCTGATGGACATTATTGAAAATGGCATGGTCACCGATAATGTTGGCTTGAATTTCTCTGAGCCTGAGCATTATTGGCAAAAACCATGTTTATGATCTCTCTCTCTTGTTCTTGTGTGGATATGGGCCCCCGTCCTCCTTTCAAGTCTATTTGATACATTTGGTCTTCTTCTTCTTTGAGCAAGTTTTCCTCCTGCTTCAGGTCTTCCTCTTCCTCTACCTACACCTCGGCCTCTGGCATGGCCTCCGCATCTTCCTCTTCCTCCTTCTCCTCCTCTGTGGATTCCCCCTCTCACCCTCACTCTTCTTCTTCTAACTCCTTCCATTTTGGTTGAAGACAGATTAACTCATCAGCTGCATTTCTATAGTGCTTAAACCTGTTTGGTGTGTCTACAATTAAGCAATCATGTGTTTTCGCACTTGATGGCTGTGTTTATTTGACAGGCTCATAGGTGTGGTAATTTGACAGTCAGTGCTTTGGAATTGCAAGGAAGTGACATCTTGATATACTTCTGTCTAATAAGTGTGTTTAGTGTTTTGCAAAGCACTTGTGTGTATTGTTTTGCAAAAAGTGTGATGTTGACGTGCTTATAGTGTTGCACATTTGAGCCGTTGTTTTGCTCCTTGAGTGAAGGTTTTGATAATTGTGTAATACTTTTGATTTTAGTGTTTATCCAATCGTAAAAAACTGTAACATGTGAAATACATTTTAATTAAACATTTCATGTGATTATATTCCAATTCTAACCAGACAGTGAGTAGTTGGTCAGAGATCATTGCCGTAGTAAGCAATGGATGTCAACTTAGATTTTTTTGTTGTAAAATAATTTTGTTAAATTGCCATTTAAACAAAAAACTAAATATTAAAGAGAAAGGGAGGCTGACGCCAGATATTGCTTAAGTGCAAAAAAAAATAAAAAAATGCGATCAAGTAAGAACTTTTTCTACCCAACACTGAAAGATAAGGATCTTTCAGGCCAGGCCATTCTATGGAATCACCAGATGAAAAATATAGAGCAAAATATATAAAAAATCAACGAGCAATAAAGCACACAAAATGTAAGAGTCTCACTCACTTGATCCCAGTGCGCAGTCGGTTGATGGTTGGTGTTTTAATTTCTTATGACGGGCAAATCCTTGGGAGGCTGTGTCAGTTCAGTAGTCCTAGTAATCCTACCAATACACCTGTGGTGCACCTGTCAACTGATTCTCTGTTGAGATTACACACACATATATATTGGTTTTGTTGAGATGACGCTGTAATATAATTTTCTTAGGCATGATAAGCCCTAATTAGTGCACCCACACACACAAGTAAAAATAGGACCACACAATCACGAACACACCCACAAAATAAACATCCTTCATGGTACCGCGGGACATATTACATTCCTTAATTCTGGATCATCTTGGTATTTTGCTTAAAGACAAAGGGAAAGGCAAGGTTCAAAGTGAACACCCTTTCACACAGTTCACCAACTCGGTATCGGATGAAACCACCTCTTAAAAAAGATCTGTCACTGTAAAACCTGCCAAGTTAATTCAACTCAAATCATTTGAGAGAACAGATTGCTTTGAACCATTTGAGTTTAGTAACTTAAATTATTTAAGTTTGAATTATTCATTCAACTGAGTTGTAAAGTACTTAAGTGTTTTGTGTTACGTTAACTTGAATGAGTCAAGTACACTGTCTGTACTCACTACATTCACTGTGTTCCAACTAAATCTACTCATATTAAGTATTTGCTTCTTACTCATTTTAGTTAAGTTATTGTGATGAATTAGAATTATGCAAGATTGACTCAAATGAAAAAAAGATTTACTTAAAAATACAATTAATGACAACAAAGTTCTGAACAGTTCTGATTCACTATTTATATGCAAAAAGGAAAACAAAATGTAAATTAGGCATTATTGCACTGGCCAACACAGGTTTGTGTTATACACAAGGGCGAAACAATTATTATAATCTTCTGATTTGAACATACACCGATTTATCACCCTGGGATATTATAATAGAGGCTTGGGCAAACCCCTAACAACATTAATAATAATAATAATAATAATAACTTTTAAAAAGTTATATATGTATAAATACTAAGCCTATATCAAAAATACTGCCGCTACTGAAGACTATATTCATGTGATGATATCTGTTGTATATATTCTTTTTATTGAGCAATTAAATTCATATAAATGTAATGGGGAAATTACATGCGAGGAATATATTGATTAAAATGTTTTGATACATAGCAGAATGCACTAACACAGCTGTGTGAAAACAACTACAGGCCTAACCAGTCGCTTTTTAAACGGTCCAGCTACTGTGTGGCACAAAAGTTAGCTTACAGCCGGACCTGGGGCATCAGATGAGCCTTGAAATGTCTTTTTGCCGCCTCAGAGTCGTGTGTATTTGGTAGCATTCTGTCCAAACGTGGTCCAATGAGCAGATGTTTGTCATGAGTTGGGACATTTGTTGGCCTCTAGAGGACACCAAAGGACTCTACACCTGTGTTTGGTGTCACCATGTGTTTTTGTGTTTACTTTGGTTGTCCACCTGCTTTAGTCCTGGGCCCCGTTCGTCGTAGCTCATTTAGCGAGTTACTGAGATAATTTTCACTCAAATGTGCTGGAAGATCCTGCTCACTGTCTTACAGGCAGTTGGAAATAGCCAGAGTAAAAGTAAAAAAAAAAAAGTTTAATTAAAAACTAAATTCCATACATTACATGGCATGACGTCATTATCCGCACTGAGAAAATCCGGATTTGCAGCTAGAGCTTTGAGCAAATCAGAAGAGACTGCCTGGTTGTGAGGCGAGCTCAGTCTGTTGCCCCTTTTAAACAGAGATCCAGCTATAGCGCCGTTAAGAATAATAACTAAAAAAAAATAAAAATGATGCCGGTAGCAGAGGCATGGCATGTAACATAGTGTCTAGCTTGACCTATAGTTCCACGTTTGAGACCACTCAGAACTCTGATATTTCCAACTTGGAAAAGAATCACTAGAACCCCAGTTCCGACTCAGAAGCTTAAATATATATATCCCCGGCTTTAGTGAGGAGTGAGTTTGAATTAATCAATTTGACATCGTTATCAATATGGCGACGAGCCTAACAGGGACCTTGACTATGTCAATGGTTAAAAATGCATGACGAGGCAGTGTGCCAAAATGATGATCAAGAAAAGGGCTGTACATAAAGACAGCAGTTGTGTGCAACATCCAATTTAACCATTTTGGATTTTCTCTCCCAAACGGCCATTTCTGAAATAGCTTTTTTTATGCTCAAAATACTGCGTATGAGTTAAGTGTCACAATGTTCATAATGGTACTGAGGTCTTTCCTTTTGGGGACAGTTTCAAACAGTCAGTTTCTAGTCTTCCATCTTCCATCTTAGAGGGCTTGTCCAATTGTTTGCTTACTTCTACGGCAGTCCCACGCTGTGTTTTCGTTCTGGCAACCAGATAAACTGGTACATTTATTACATATTAGTCCTTTCAATTTGTTCCAGAAAATCAAGAGAAATTACCGAAAATGTTTAAGGTATCATTATCTTAACAGAAAATCAAGTTTGGAGAAAATCAACCGTGAACTTTGTGATGTGTAAATTGAATTTAATGCAGAGCAACCAATTCTTCCTGTCATCCAATTGTCTTGAAACCTTGCACAAAGATACATAAAAAAATTATCTCCAATGGTTAATGTTTGTATAATTATTTGATGGTATAGAAATAGAAAAATAAAGACTAAGTTTATCTGTTGTAGTAACATATTCAGGGACTGAAGTTCTTCATATGGATTTCTCCTTCATATGGATACTGAATGTCTCTTCATAAACTGAAATATGAAAAGTATAGGAGTCATCTTCTATGCTGTCCAAAGAAATCAATTGCAAAAGATATAGCTGCCTTGTCTTCACTTATTTTAGTCTACAGAGGTCAGAGGTCAACTCTGCTGCAGTTTCAGTGGCGTCTTCATTAGGAGGGTTCTGCTCCATATGCGCAATGGATATGCTACTAGAATAAGCATAACAACAACAATAACAATAGCAACAACAACCAATAAACATGTAACGGGTGGCTGAGGCACATTGAATAAACTGGCAAGAGGGTATGAGATCTGGAAATGTTATCGAGACTTTGTACATTGTACTGCACTTTGAATTTCCTGAATGGTGAACAAACTCTTTGCCCCATCAAGGAGCCCTATATATAATCAAGGAGCTCATCCCTGACAATGGTATGTGTAATTTGTTTACTGTTTGCTCCTAAAAAGCTCTTCTGTTGGCTAAAATCTTTTTTTAGATATTCATGAGGAGCTCTTCAAAAGGTAAATGACTATACCAAACATAAAGCAATATTAAAGCTACAAAAGGCTCTCCCGTTGGCTACCATCTTTTTTTGAATATTCATGAGGTGGTCTTCAAAAGGTAAATGACCAAACAAAAAACATAAAGTGATCAGACCAATGAAAACTGAAACTTTTATTTTGAAACAGGTGGGGTTTTTTCACATTAGTATACG
The DNA here is from genome assembly GCF_900700415.2 of Clupea harengus. Classification (NCBI taxonomy): domain Eukaryota; kingdom Metazoa; phylum Chordata; class Actinopteri; order Clupeiformes; family Clupeidae; genus Clupea; species Clupea harengus. The sequence goes on from NC_045169.1 coordinate 17,417,335, forward strand.
GCTCCTCAGAATGTTCCAAAAAGTTGAATGTTGAATTGAATGGACCAACATTCAGTGGTCTGACAGCTCTCAAGTCTTCTCACGGCACAATGTGTGTCAGGTGTTGCCTAGCAACCAATTACTTGCTAACTTCATGTTACAATGATCAATAGAAATCGGACAACACGGCTCAGCTAAAATGGCTTTAATTTACAGTAAAGTAACAACACAAGTGATTCAAACTATAGTTTCTATCATCATTTCTATCGTCTTCATCATCACTTTCAATAACACATTTTTGCTGGTTCTGAATTTTCTCATGGCTGTCTATCAATATCGCTCATTTTGAAGATGACGTCAGAGGGCAATACGGATCCGTATCAGACCGGCGAGGAGGGCAATATGCGGCTGGCATGACTACCCATTAGCCAATCAGAACGCTCGTACTGTCGTTGCCATATAATAATAACTACTTACTAACCGAGAGTGAGGTCATGCCGGGAAATATCAAACAGGCGTATCAACCCAGTGATAGCGACCGAACGGTCGAGGTTAGTAAGTTGTTTATTATATGGCATTTTTTTCTCCTTTGCAATATCAAAAGCGGTTGTTGTTTTCATTTTCATCATCTCCACTTCCAGTTGTAACTATTTCTTGTTCATCTGGATAGTAAAACTCACTATCAGAGTTTTCGCTTTCGCTCATTTTGTAAATGAAAATAAATGGTAATTGTAAATAGAAAACAAATTTGTTTTGTTGAGCTCTTTCGTCGGAGGGCAATGCGCCATTCCGTATTTTGTACTCCTGATTTTAAAATGTAACGGTTCCTCTTGCAGTCCCGTTTAAATAAACCAATTAATATCTCATGAATGAATCCTTGTCCATCACATAAAAAAATATTCCAACACACCATTGAAGATTCTAAATAGGGCAAGTTATTTTCTTATGTGCACGCTTCATTCACTCGATCCTCTGTTAAGCCATTACTCTGGAAATTAACAAACATTTAATAATTATGATCACAACATACAATCAATCTTAATATGAACACCTGGTAAAATAAACAAAGGATCAATATACAGTGGTTGCTGTGGGTATAAATTAACTGATGTATTTTTTTGTTTTTGCAATTGCATTTATATGACATGATAAAGGCTTTTACAGCCTGGTCATTTTTGGTTTAGATACCTTGAAAGTGCTTGAGTTTTACTTTTTACTACTACAGGATGATTGTGCCCTGAGGAAGAGAGGGTACAGATTGGATTGCATGGGAGCACCAGTGTGCCTTGAACAACAAGCATGTCAGTCATTTCATGTACGCTACATAGAAGTGATGTGATGGAACAGGAGGATTCCAGGAAGAACATCCCCCCTCTTCGGAGGACAGCTTTATTTTTATTCCAATCGTGATTGAAGCCGTTCCGAACACACCCACCCCAATACAGTGTGAAAACAAAGGGGCATAAAGCAACAGACAAACAGACAAGCAAGCAGACAGACAAGCAGACAGAAAGACTTGTAGACAAGTAGACAGACCAACAGACAGGCAAGCAGACAGGTCAACAAACCAATACACAAGACATTATATAGTTGCGGTGGGATTGTTGTATACTTTACCAACCCATGACAGGGGAAGAGAAGGAATTGATGGGGGGAATCTGTGTGAATTAAGGGATATGAGATATGCCTGCATTGATGGGGATTGTGTTGAAGACTGCATCTGGGTGTATATGAACAAAGGGAGAGTAAAGCTAGAGAGAGAAAGAGAAGAGGTGTAATTGAGCGTGTATATGTGTGTGTATGTGTTTGTGTGTGTGTCTGTGATTATGCATATGATAGCCCAATGAGAAGGGAAATGGGGGAAAGAGAGAGGGGAGACTAGAGAAGTAGGAGGGAGAAGGGGATGTACGTGGTTTATGCTACGTCTGAATTTGCAGAAAGGTTATGAAAGGTTTCCAGATGTCTTTAAAGGCACATATATTGTTATTTTTCTTAGCGTCAATTTCTTCTGTTAATATGTATTCTGATAATAGATTGGACCAGTGTTTGAGATGACGGGATGTTTTGGATAACCAGTTCTGAAAGACTATAGCGATAGCTAGAGAGACGAGTACTGGGATTTTGTATTTTGACAGGAGGGGAGTTTCTGAAGTGTCTCCTAGGAGGCAAAGTGTCGAAGACATGGGGACTCTGCATTCCAGGGTGGTGGATATTGTTTCAATAACGGTGGTCAAAAACAAGTGAATAGGTTGGCAGTACCAGGTGGCGTGGAGATAGGAGTCCGTGTTCCTTGAAGTGCATTGTGGGCAGATGTCAGTGTCAATAAATCCCATTTTGGACATCTTACTACGAGTGAAGTGGGTTCTGTGAATGGTCTTATATTGTATGAGTTGTAGGTTGGTGTTGGTAGTCGTTGCAAAGATGTTCCTGCAGATTTGTGTCCAGAAATTGGGGTCGGGAGATAATGCCAGGTCACTTTCCCATTTTGTTTTGGGTAGTGTTATTGAGCGGTTAGAGGTAGAGATGAGTTTGTAGATATGAGATGTAACTTTTTTGGGATGGTTCGCGATTTTTAAGAGTTGTTTACTTAATTCAGAAGGCTGCAATGTGTTGTTGGTTATTTTCATTTTGAATTTGACTAAAGATCTCAACTGTTGGTACTGGAGAAATTGGTCTCTCCCGACCCCACATTTCTGGATAATTGCGATAAATGAAATTAAATGTTGATTTTCAAATATATGATGGAGGTGGGTGATTCCTTTTTGGTGCCATTTGGGAAAGTGGATAGGTGTATTGTGCAATTGAAGGTCTGGATTGTGCCAAATGGGGGTGAACCTGCATGGTGCTAGGGTAGATTTGGTGATTTTGTTGGCTTTCGACCAAGCTGTCAGAGTTGAGGATATCATAATGTTACTATAGTAATAGTAATAGTCAATTTTTTTTATTGACTGTGGTAGGAAGGGGAGGTCTGCGATAGAAACCGGAGAGCATAGGGATTGTTCTAGGTCGAACCATGGGTAGGTATGTGTCTGATATTGAGTCCATTTGAGTAAATATTGTAGTTGATTTGCCAGAAAGTAATGTTGGAAATCTGGTGCTTCGTCCGCCTAGTTCTTTCATATTTTGTAGGGTTGTGAGTGAAATTCTTGTTTTTTTGTCTTTCCAATAGAAGTGGGTTGCCAGAGAGTCTAGAGTTTTGAACATTTTGTCTGTGGGGGTGGTGGGAATCATGGAGAACAGGTATATGATCTGAGGGAGGGTTTTCATTTTAACTGCAGCAATTCGACCGATGAGTGTGAGGGGAGCTTGTTCCAGCATTTGTAATCGGAGACCGGGCGGGAATAGGAGTAGACGAGCAAATTGGCGCCTACTCCCAAGACCAAACAACCCCAATCTTATCTGCTTTCGGCCCCCTCAACCAGCACGGGCCTTGGCCAAGGCCGTTGCTGGAACAACAACTCCCCTGAAGATCGCTGCAGTGAGACTCTCTTGCATTCCCTTCCCCCTTTCCACAGACACCTGTGGATTGTTGTCTCTGTCCAGGACCTTTTCAAGGCTGTCTCCATGGCAACGACAATCTTGGGAACTGAGAATCTGTCTGATTGGGCCTAGGGGAAGGCGACAATCCAGGCCTACTCATACACGAACTTTCTACATGCATACATACACACGTACACATTACAGATATGCATTCACCACCCCATGACCCCCATCCCACGCCTTCGCCTGCTTCGTACCCCCAGTGTGACAGGCGGGTCTGAGACTAGCGCCTAACATTGCTGTTGGACCAGATGGCTGTTTGTTTGCGCTGGCTTACCTCCATCCCCTCTCCCCCTCCCCGTTGCAAGTCTTGAGTTCTGTCATGTTGTAAAATGTATGTGCTTATGTGCTGAGGTGGTTTTTTTTTCCTGCTCCTACACTGTATTCCTTTAGGAGCATAGTCTGGGGGTCGCCTTTTTTTCTCTCCTCCCTTTCCTCATGTTATGCTGCAATTCTTCCCTCAACCTTGTCTTCCCGTCCTGGATTGCCATTTTCGCTAGTTTACTATTCGACAGGCTATGTTGCTGGTACTTGTGTACTTGTGTACGTGTGCTGTAACAATAAAGGACTACTCCTAATCATCTTCATTTTTTATAGTTAAGATTGAACAGTTCTGACAGCCTGGGGGAAACTGTGATCCCTAAGTATTTGATGTTGCCAGTGGTGAGGTTAAGGGTGGGGTCATGGGCTGCAGAGTCCCAACTGTCTCCGGACAGTGGTAGTATACCGTAAATCCTCAAATAAAGACCGGGATTCAATTAAAGGCCGGGCTTCAGATAGTAGCCGGGGACGTGGTCGATACGGACAAATAAAGGCCGGGCCCCGAATACAAGCCCGGGGGTAAAAAAAGGTACCGGTAGCCAATTTTACTGTAGCCTACCAGCATCAGTCCTTCCCCCGCAAACAGGGGACGTCCCCAGGACGTAAACAGGACATTCACAACGTCCCCAATCGTCCCCAATTGGTCCCCGCCACAACGTTCGCTAGAGGACGTTACCAGAACGTTTTTGACGTTCGTAGCAAGTCTACGTTTGGTCCTTCTGTGACGTTCGCATGAGCCTTAAATTGGACTTTTAGGGAACGTTCTGATTTGGTCTCTCAGCACACGTTCCCAGGACGTCCTTCAAAAACGTCCCCGTAACCTTTACCTGTGGTCCTCTGCGTGACGTTCGCATGAGCCTTAAATCGGACTTCTAGGGAACGTTCTAATTTGGTTTCTCAGCACACGTTCCCAGGACGTCCTTCAAAAACGTCCCCATAACCTTTTCCTGTGGTCCTCTGCGTGAAGGCCCCGTCACACCATGACGTTCTGGTCAACGTTCTCTGAACTTTCTAATCGTTCAATTTCGAGCGTTCTAGGGCGATTTGGAAACATCTGGCGTGTTACTAACGAAAGAATAGCGTAGGACTGACACATGACTAGCGTGGGACTGACGCATGAGGAATGTGTAACACCGACCAAGTGACGTGTCACTGGTCCGCGACAAACATAGAAGAGCGTGTTAAGCGTGTAATTAACGTGTGAATAATGACAGTAAAGCGTTTTGCTGGCGTGTGGGTTTTATGGTCAAACGGGTATAAAACGCTGGAAAATCATAGTGGATTCAGTTGATCTGAACAGTGAACATCATAATAATATAATAATTAAGACCTTTGTCAGGTTTTTTAATGGCACACACGACACACTGGAACACACACGTGCATATATGGAAGCGACACAGGACACACACACGCAGGTAGGCCTCAGGTCGCGGTGAATTTATTTTCTGCTTTTTCCCATCCTGGACCGTCCTTCCTCAAGGACCCCCAGGAGCAGTGGGCAGCTTTGCAGCGCCCGGGGACCAAGTGAAGTGAACTGTCCATCTTTGGTCAGGGATGGACATGAGTTCTGTTATTTTGCATGTTTTTACTGTTGGGGTTCTTAGTGGAGGAAACCCCTTGTGAACACGGGGAGAACATGCAAACTCCACACAGAAAGGCCCGGGAGATAGCCCACCTGAGCACTGTGCAGAGGACCTGCCCCCCAGAGCCAACAGCGCCCCATGCGGGAATGGAACCCATGACCTTCTTGCTGTGAGGCAGCAGTGCAAGCAGTGCAAGCAACTGAGCCACCGTGCCATGGACAATCATGCCTCCAAGACCACGAAAAGGTGTGAGGGGGGCTTCTGCTACTAGCGCTGCTGCAAGTAAGAAGATGATAAATGCTGCTGAAAGTAAGAAGAATACAAAGCCTCTTTCACTAGCAATGTCTTCGGACGAAGATTTACTGTTACTATTACTGTGATTTACGAAATAACGGGCGTTATTCCTGGGGTTTTATGTTATTAAAATAAATGATTTAAATTTGACACTGAATTTGTGTTCCTCAATGTTTATTATTAGAAAACATCAACACATCCACACACATTGTCCATGTCACAAGAGTCTTCATATCATATCCATCTGCCATGCAACAGCACCAGCTATAACAGTGCTCAGCTATATTCAAGTTCAGTACATCTATTTCATGCTGGCTCAAGCAAGCATATACCCTCAACTCCGCTTTTCTCTAGATTATGCAATGACCTTGCATGACATGATAGCATTGAATATGTAGCTGTATAGTGCACAGAATAACGTTTGCAATGATGTAAGTTGCGTTTGTTGATCACGTATGGTTAATAACATATTAATTGTAGAAGGGACATGATAAAATCAAGATCTTCCCTTGGTGAAAAAACTTTAGCCGATATCTTCCTACGAGAGATGGGTTAGGTGCTCAAATGCCTGGATCAAAGAGGACGTTAGTGGGCATGTCCAAACTAAAAATCACTGCTGCGCACATGAGTTATTTCGGGTGCATCAACTGTACTCAGTCTACCCTACCCAACGACTGACTACGATAGCCAAACGCGTGCAAAGTTAATAAAACGTTCCACGAAAGTTCTCCAGCGTTTAAATTAAACGTTGAAGAACGCTGATCTCCATGAGAACTTTTGTGCATGTTCAGGTTTTTTGGACCAGCGTTCTCCTCCGATCACCGACGATTACCGACGATTACAGCGTTCACCAGCTTTCACACAAAGCTCTTCTGGCGCAATACCAGTGACCATGGACGATTACCAACATTTCCTCTAACATCATAGAACGTTGACCAGAACGTCATGGTGTGACGGGGCCTTGACGTTCGCATGAGCCTTAAATCTGACTTTTAAGGAACGTTCTGATTTGGTCTGTCAGCACACGTCCCCAAGACGTCCTTCAAAAATGTCCTCATAACCTTTACCTGTGGTCCTCTGCATGACGTTCGCATGAGCCTTAAATCGGACTTTTAGGGAACGTTCTGATTTGGTGTCTCAGAAGACGTCCCCAGGACGTCCTTGTGAAAGAAATGTTTCTTTTTAATTATTATCATGTGTGTTAGTTTGATATTAGTTAGTTAGTTAAATGGAAGACTAAGCTCTTTCCATTGTTCTGTGAGAGGAAGTTTGAAACTGTGAGGACAGATGGGGAGGAGATTGGAATTCAGAGGTGTCATGAGATGTTTAGGTTAAGACTGATTTATTGTTGTAAGTCGATGGTCAGGGTTTTTTGAGGGTCTTAGGTAAACATTCTTATCTCTGGGTAACCAGCACGAGAGGACACAACCATGGGAGTGTCATGTCTTTGTTCTGTGATATTTTCTTTCCATAAAGGCTGTTACATTTCACCAGAGAGTCAGTGATGGGTTGAACAGCGTTCTGAAACCACTGCATTCCTTTTGGAGGAGTGTAGGTTGAAGAAGCTGTCTGAAACCATGCACTCCTCTTTGCCAGAGTAAAAGTTTGTTATTTATTATATTCTTGGTTGTGTGAGTCTTAATTCTGAGGTTAATACAGTCCCGATAAAGGGTGAAAAAATCCCTAACAGTTTGGTCCATTTCGAGCCGGATCTCAAAAAAGACCAGATGGACGGGAGCAGAACTACGAAAGCCGCAAAAGCTTGGACAGAAAAAGACCCTGCGTGTTGAATTCGTTGGGCCGGTTGATGGATTTCTGCCCCCGTCACACAGCCTTTGACGAGATCCGAATCCAGATGAGACGCACAACAAGAATATTACGTAAGTAGCCTGGGGGGATCTTTTTAAAGAGATCCGGGATCTCTTGTTGGCGCTAAAAAAACTTAGTACGGGACTAAGGTTATGTTGTAGGCCTACGTGAATGGATGTACATCTGTGTGAATGAGTGCGTGACTGGAGTAAGAAATTAAGCAAAATTAAAACTTTGGAAAATATCCGGATATTTTTCATAGACTCAAGAGAAGTATTTTGCTTAATTTAAAAAAAACTCACCATAATTAATGAATATGAGTGTGACTGGAGCAAGGGATTAACAGTCTAAAAACAGATAGAGACTCTGTGGTACAAACACCCAGGGAAAGCCGGACAGATTTCATTTGTCTAGAAGCTTGTGTGGGATATTTTTTATGTTGATGTGAATATGGAATGGCCTGGGTCTCAGCGCAAGGTACAGTACAGGAATAGATAAGGACACTTGTACCAGATAAGGACATGCTTACAGTAAAGAACTCTTATAATAGCCAGAAGTAACGAGTATACAGGAGACAAGAAGTCTAGCTCTCTGAAGAGACAGTTGTCAGGTCAAAGGTGGCCTCAGTAAATATACCCCCTGCTGGTAGTCGATACAAGACCAAATACAGATGATTAGGGTAATTAATATGGGACAACGCCCCACAAGAATGAGGCTTAAATAGTACCAAGGTACCAGTACATGCGCTGAGATCGAGCTTGACCATGGACGTCTCCTTATTGTGACATTAACGATTACAATAAATACTATCAGATCTTCTTCACAATCAGTCTCAGAAAATATATTAATCACGAAAAGAAATGGAATGATCAGCCACGACACTTGCTTTCCGGAGTCTCTCTTTGACCCGTCTGAGGTATTCTGTTATAATCCAAAAAGCTTGAAACATGGGTAATGTGGCAACTAAACTGCAAGGTTGTTTTGGCGAAAAGACATTCATAGAGAAAAAACACACTGATAACTATACAAAACATGTAGATTACTGTAAAGAAAAACATAGTTTCAGTGGGAAACTAGTTGTAGAAGATTTTGAAAAATTATGTGAAGACATAAACAGAATGGAGGTTAGAGAATTGCTGAACAGGAACTTTGTTGATTTACCTACATCTGCCCTTCCAGCTTTTAAGACTCAGGCAAGACATGTAGAGAAAGTGACGCAGGCAAAGACAAAGATTTGTGAGGAACAAAGGACAGCTGAAGTTTTTGTTCAAGTAGTACAGACGGTAATGGGAGATGGACAGAGAGGAAGGGGAAGAAGAGGTAAAAACAGAGGGCAAGGCAATGGGCGCAGACAAAACAGAGGCGGCGGCCAAGTGCCAGGAGGCAGAGGAAAAAGTCAAAGTAGGGGAAGAGGTGAATATGCACCAAGACAGAGGGGAAATAAAGAAGGAAATAAAGAAGGAAAAAGTAAGGATAAGTGTTATTTTTGCGGAGAAAGAGGACACTGGGCTAGAGAATGTCCCAATAGCGAAAATTCAAGACTAGCCAGAATCCAGCAGTAATAAAAGTAGACATGAAGAGAAAGAGGGGTAAACTGCAGGCTTGATAAACTATAGCGCTGTTACTGTGGCCACGTGGCAGCTCTATACATTTTATCTGCTTTGTTCATTTGCACACACTTTTTAGTCTTAAGTGCGTGAAGGGGGAGTTACTAGAAATTATGTAAAGACATAAATAGATATTATAGTAATGAATGAAAATAATTCCAGTGTTGCAGGAATTGTAGGAATTGTATTTGCAAAAACGAGTTCATTTGTTTCATTAAGAAATTGTTTGGTGCTCCGAGGCGAGACTAAACGTAGATTTGAAGGTTTGATAATAGTTTTGCCGTGCTTGACTGTCCTGTAGAGTAAATCGCAAATGTCCGTATATCTTTATTCAGGGTGTGAACTTGATAGATGAAATGACGAACACGGTTGCGTGTTGATGTGGGCATTCATTCATTGGAGCGAGATTATTGATCGGAACCTAACGTTTTAAATTGATATTTAAAACTAAAATAAGCAAGTGACCAGTTGTTGGCATAGTTTACTTGAAGGTATTTTGTGTAACATCTGTGAAGAGAGAGAGCATTTAAATTGCTGAGAGCGCGACGCGCATAACACGAAAAAGATTATATTTAAACTTTCTCTCGTTACCTTAGATCAGATAGTGCGCCGTCACAGGGCACAAGAAAAAAGTGGAAATACGAGATTGTGTTGTGTATGAGTTTGTATGTGCCAAAATACTGAGTGACTAACATAGCCCAAAGTATTGTAGAATGTTTTTAAGACGTAAGATCGCTAACAGCAACTTTAACTTTTTGGACAAACCTGTGTGATTGACTGTTGGGACGGACAGAGAAGCACACGGGTGGGGGCTGTTAGCTCAGGGGGAACAGAGGACTCTGGCTTTTGTGCATTCTCACACACACACACGCTGTATTTTAAAAGGAGAGGAGGTGAGAAGAATTGTCAGATTACACATATTAGTGTGATATTATATAAATGGGCAGCGATTAAGAGTCATGGTGATACTCATGTATCAACTGGGGGAATGGTTAGCATAGTACATGAGCACTATACAACATATGGATTAAAAACCTATTAAAATTTTTTTTTGTCTGCAATGTGAGATATGTATTCGGCATAACTCAATTAAATTTCACAGTAGCAAAAGCACTGTGCAAAACAATAAGACCAACTTTTGGTGTGCCACAAATTATACTACAAACTAGGAAATGTAAAGAACCAAATACTGTTCGAGTTTTTTTTTGTGTCTCCACAGATACAAGCCCAGGTGAAGGTGAAGGTGACTGGGTGTTCATCAAAATCATCAAATGAAAGAGCTGGTCTGACGACAGGTGGGAGGGACGATATCAAGTGCTACTTGCCACCCCAACAGCCGTCAAGATCGCTGAACGCTCCACCTGGATTCACCTGTCACACTGTCACACTGTAAACTTCGTTCATTTTTTTTAGGATGCACCACTAGCGTTGAGTAGGGTTTCGTGCCTCCCTGAGGGGGCGAAGTGTATAAATCTTGGTCGTCTGAACGTCACCTAACCTCCCGGGAGCGCCCTGGGGGTTAGAGATTCTGCTCAACATAGTAGAGGTGTATCTGTTTTTGTTTTTCTTGTTTATTTGTGTTTATTGTTTTTCTGTATACATTATATAACTCCGTTATAACAATGCTTAAGCTGTAACTATTAATGATTACTTCAGGGGTAATGTTGGGTCTATGGTCCTCTACAAGTGTAATTGAGAGAATCCATAAGAGGTGGATTTCATATGGGGAACGTTACTCATGTGTATTATTACTAATTCATGGTATAGATATGCATCTTTGCAAGCGAACAGACTTGATAGGACTAATTGCTATGTATGTACCTTAATGCCAACATCCTACTTTCACCCTAGACTTAAATCAAGGCTACTCTCATTCCAAGCAACGATCTGTGTTGGAGAGAAGTGTGCCCCAGACAACTGGGGCTACAGTAAGCCATCTTAGGATGCAAACGATACCCAGGTGCAGGATCCGAGTAACAATACCCACCCACTAGCAGAACTAAAAAACATGCCACAACCTAGCTGTCACCTTAAGTGGCAGTCCATTCCATATTCCTAATGTGTTTTTCTATTAGTGGAACAACGAGAGTAGGCTCTCTGAGACGGAAACAGTGTAATGAAATTGTCATCGATACTGCTATACTGTCATCAAACGCTGCTTCCTCAGCCAACGTCGTACCCTGTCCATGGGAACAGTTCCTTATGTTGAGGTTGGAATGCAGGGCATTGCCACTCTGACAAGGGTACCCCTAAGGTGAGAGAGGTATTGTGGTTGTGTGGTAGTATATTGTACAGTCATCTTCTTCCACACTGGGGTGGCGTATGCGCCCCCGCCCAGGTCATGGACCATATTTGTGTTGTTAGTGCTATCTCGAGGCAGAGTATCTCGTAAGAAGAGATTTGCCGTTGAGAAGCATGACAGCGTGTGGGGGACTGACGTGCCTGATGACTAAAAGATTTGGACCACCAGCTCCAAGGTTATTTTGTTTCTGTTTTAGGCCCTAGGAGTAGGAAAAGTCATGTTAAGGATGGAAACCCTTAACTATAGGTTAGGATTTTGTTAATGCCAACTTAGTCAGCCTGGACGGCCTTAATGATGAGGTCTCGCAGATTCGGCTGATGGTGCTGCAAAATAGATTAGTATTAGATTTACTCACTGCTGCTAGTGGGGGAGTTTTGTGTTAAGGTGACTGATATCTGTTATATTTGGATATTGGATTATATTCATAGTGTCTCTGTGACTGAAGCCTTACAGCAAATGAAGGTTGTTAGTGATGCTTTATTACAAGACAAAGTGGTTAATGTTCCGTGGTGAAATCTGGTTGCTTGGTTTACATCCGGTACATGGTGGTAAATGGTGTTGAAAAGTCTGCTCTCTATTGTAGCAATTTGTATACTTTTTGTATTTTTATGATGTGTATTTCTACATGTTTCAAAGTTCTCATGTCTAGTCTTGTATGTACTTCTGTGTGGAGTGAACTGTTGTCTGGAACCATCAAAATGATGATGCTTTAGTTTAATGATGTTTAGACTAGTATTGTTTTCATGATAAACAGGAGGGAAATGTGAAAGAAATGTTTCTTTTTAATTATTATCATGTGTGTTAGTTTGATATTAGTAAGTTAGTTAAATGGAAGACTAAGCTCTTTTCATTGTTCTGTGAGAGGAAGTTTGAAACTGTGAGGACAGATGGGGAGGAGATTGGAATTCAGAGGTGTCATGAGATGTTTAGGTTAAGACTGATTTATTGTTGTAAGTCGATGGTCAGGGTTTTTTGAGGGTCTTAGGTAAACATTCTTATCTCTGGGTAACCAGCACGAGAGGACACAACCATGGGAGTGTCATGTCTTTGTTCTGTGATATTTTCTTTCCATAAAGGCTGTTACATTTCACCAGAGAGTCAGTGATGGGTTGAACAGCGTTCTGAAACCACTGCATTCCTTTTGGAGGAGTGTAGGTTGAAGAAGCTGTCTGAAACCATGCACTCCTCTTTGCCAGAGTAAAAGTTTGTTATTTATTATATTCTTGGTTGTGTGAGTCTTAATTCTGAGGTTAATACAGTCCTGATAAAGGGTGAAAAAATCCCTAACAGTCCTTCAAAAACGTCCGCGTAACCTTTACCTGCCTGACGTTTGCATGAGCCTTAAATCGGACTTTAGGGGAACGTTGTGATTTGGTCTCTCAGCACACGTCCCCAGGACGTCCTTCAAAAACGTCCCTGTAACCTTTACCTGTGGTCCTCTGCGGGACGTTCGCATGAGCCTTAAATCGGACTTTTAGGGAACGTTGTGATTTGGTCTCTCAGCACACGTCCCCAGGACGTCCTTCAAAAACGTCCCTGTAACCTTTACCTGTGGTCCTCTGCGGGACATTCATATTCGGTCCTTCAAAAACGTCCCACTGACGTTCGCATTCGGGCTTTTACCTCTTTTACCAACTAGCATAACTTCTATACTTTTCAAGCGCGTCTGTGAAACATGCTCATGAACAGGGGCGGCGCTAGGGGGTGCTCTAGCTTCCCCTGGATTAGCCATAGCACCCCAAATAAAATAATGGTTTATTTATTGTTGTTATTTAATTTCATCCTGCGTTATTTATTGTGTGATAATAATATTTAACTGACAAAAGAAAATGATAACAGATTGAAATGAACAGATTGTTTTGGACACAGAGCAATCATGCTGTCATAACCTTTGACCCAATGTTCACGTCGCACGCGTGAACGTTGGCGTTACCTCACAGTTGAAGGAGAAAGCGAGCTAGTGCTTGGTAGTTTCGAGTTAACATCAACAATGCACCGGTTTTTGCTACCTACATGTTCACGTTTGGAAGAACAATTAAGAAACGATAGTGACGCAGAAGAAAAAGAAATGCCAGGGGTATCTGGTGTGGATTTTTAAGGAGAGGAACGTTGTGGTAAAGGAGGTCAACCCTGCACCACTACTGAGGGTGCTAACCATGGTGCTAGCAGCATCAGTGACATTAGCATGAACGCTCAGGATGGTCCGAAAAGACTCCAGAAATATCCACCTTGCATATTTGGAGTCCAGCGAAGGACTTTTTGTAAAAGCTGGTTGGAACAGTTTGAGTGGTTGGAGTACAGTGTAATTAAGGTATTGTTAGCTGTGTAACATTAATGAATGCTGTCTGATTTGTTGCATGCATTGATTCCCCTGTGTAGCCAAAGACTTGTTTCGGTTGATTAGCAACGAAAAGGCCCTTTTTCCCCGAAGATTTAGAGCCACCTTAAACTGTCTCTGTGCTAGGTATACATAAGGCTCTATGTGATTATTGATGATTGTGAACTGAAATAATATATACCTTTTTTAACGCATTTCTGACTGACTGTTTTAGTTAATTCTATCTACTATTCCAAGTAGATTAATTCCAAGACCTCTGTCTTACATGGTAGTGGTCACCTGGCGCCCAACTTTAACCCTTACTACCACAAGTGTTTTAAAGTCAGTTAAGTATTTGGGATTGCAGACTCATTAACATGCTGTATGCATTTTGTCAGTGACCGTCACAGATGTGCACGTCCATCGGAAGTAGCCTAGATAATGATAACAATAATACAATCGGTTTGTTTAGTGCTTTTGACGCTTCAGAGAGCAAACATGTAAACAGATGATAGACGATTTGGTGGGGAGGTGTTGTAGTAGAGAACCATGTGACACATAGGCTATCTCCCTCATTTTATAGCTCCCCCATAGCACCTGCAGAAAAGAATTTCTGGCACCGCCACTGTTCATGAAAGACATCCCTTTCCCTTATGTTTAAAATTTCACCAGAGTGAATCATAGCAATTTTCTCTCCCTCAAGTTTTTATGTAACCATTTCAGTGGATTTAATACTCGAGGGATTGACTTGTGTTAACCCATAATGGTTGACATTCACATAAACTAACAACAAAGGAAAATAGACATTTTTAGCAAGCTATTATGTGCATTGTGTTCCAATGGGGAAAAATATTCTGGCTGGTTTTGTAAAAAAAAAAAAAAAACACTCACCATGCCGTTAATGCAGCTATAAGAACTTATACACATCTTTTAACAGACTAGGAAATGCACATTATACATACAACCTACTACCTTGTGAGTTCAGTAACAGAGTGTGTGTGTGTAGGTGGTGGTCTAAATTAAATTCAATACAATACAATATTCCTTTATACACTTTATTAAACCATGAGGGTACATTTTCATTTTCAGGTATAATGACACAAAGCTGTATAAAATTAAAACAATGGTAAGATCTGGGGAAAAAAAACCCTTGTGCAGGTTGCCAACCGCCTAGAAGAAATCATAAAAGTAAAAATCCCAAATGAGCAGCAAATCATAATCAAGGAAAAGTCGGTCTACATTCTCAGTGACACAATGTGAAGGGCACTGTGTGCCAATGTCCTGCTGCTGGGGTGAGGGAGCAAAGACAGGATCAAGAGGGTGTGAAACCGTTAAGAGGTGAACGGATGGGGTTCGCGCCGTCCACCCGGGGGATTCAACCCGGCGTGTCCGGTCGGCCCTTCCGGTGCGTGTTGGATCCCCTTTGGTTGGGCTCGGCCTCCGCCAGGCGCATTTCATCGGAGCAAAAATTCCTTGTTTGTGCAAACTTACTTGGCCAATAAAACCTGATTCTGATTCTGATTCTGAAATGGCACAAGTGAACACACGTCTGGGGGCCCTGAAAAGCGTCAGAGCCTACACGGGTTCAAATACAGAAATGTTTTTGTCTTCTAGGTGGGGATGGTGTGAAGGGTGGTGGAGGCGGAGGTGAGGGTGGAGCAGAGGTGGGGATGGACTGAAGGGTGGCGGAGGTGAGGGTGGTGGAGGTGGGGATGGAGTGAAGGGTGGCGGAGGTGGGGATGGAGTGAAGGGTGGTGGAGGAGGTGGGGATGGGAGTGTTTTGTGTAGGGTTCACACAAACCTACAGCCATATCTACTGACACCGTGTGATTCACGCATCTATCAGTGAAGGTGGTGGAGGTGGCGATGGAGTGAAGGGTGGCGGAAGTGGGGATGGAGTGAAGGGTGGCGGAGGTGGGGATGGAGTGAAGGGTGGCGGAGGTGGCCGGGATGAAAGTGAGGATAGAGTGATTCCCCCTGAAAAACAGAAAATGTGCAAGTCCCTTGCCTCATCAAAACCCAAGGACATCACCTTCATAAGTGGAATAGCAACACAACTATGTACACTAATTCAGGATGGTCTGGAATGGATGGGCAGATCCCTATCAGTAGAAGTCCGTTGTGTAACCTGCAACGCCCCTGCTAAGGTCATGGTGAGATGCGTGAAGCTATTTTCAGGGTACTACGGTTGCAACAAATGTAACCAGAAGAGGGCCTGGGATGGAAGAATGCTCTACCCAGAGATGGACAGTCTCACCTCGAGGACCAACCAGTCCTTCAGGGAGTGTTGGCAGCCCGAACACCACCATGCAGAGCATATCTCCCTTTTGCGACAGTGGTACAGGAGGTAGAGAAGTCGGTTAGTAATCAGAAGGTTGCTAGTTCGATTCCCTGTCGAAGCGTCCTTGAGCAAGACACTGAACCCCTAATTGCTCCTGATGTGCAGTGTGCCATCAGTGTAAATGTAAAATGTGTATAAATTGTAAGTCGCACATATGTAAGTCGCTTTGGATAAAAGCGTCTGCTAAATGTAAATGTAAATGTTTTGCAGCCTGCCAATTGATATGGTCCATTCTTTCCCAGCTGACTATATGCACCAATGCTGCCTAGGTGTCATGAAGAAGCTGCTACTCCTGTGGACAAGGGGAAAGACTGAGGTCAGACAAACACCCGAATGTAAGTAATTCATATATATATAAATGTGGCCTCTTCAACAATCAATAATTAGCCATACTAATATATATTAGCTCAACTCTTGCCATATAGTGGTTCAAAATGTTTTAGCTGTCTTACAATTACACACGTCAATTTTTTATTTTTTTTATTTGCTTGCCTTGCAGTCGATTTGCAAGATGACACATCTGAAGGTAACTCAAAAACTAGAATGAAAGCTACCTACATAATAAGTATGAAAAAAAAGGTAAAATATTGTAAACTGCATCTAAACTGATTTCAATTGTTTCTCACTGATGACACAGATGAAAGAGCGGCCTACCCAGGGCTCCCCAATGTGAGTATAACACTGGAGATTTTGGAGCGGCCACTGGAGACCCTGGAGGAGATGGACGAGCTATGCCACAGACTCCAGGCAGATGCCCCATACAAAAAAAAGATTGTGAGAACGATTCATTCCACATTTTCTTACCTGACTTCTTTCCTGACATGGCATTCTCATGACAGATCTTTTGATTTTTACAGATTCAGTACTTGAGTCTGCAGGCTGGGGTGAGCATCGGAGATGGAGTGAGGTGAATGAGTCGGCAGCAATGGACTGTGGGGTCTGTTTAGTTATAAGGGCAGAAAGGGGAAACTGGCGTTTCAGGATCTGCAGATCAGGCATTAATAAGTAAGTATGGAGTAGGTCATATTTACATAAACCCATCAGTGTTTTCATTTAGTTTAATTAATCCTTTTCCACTGTTGCCAATCTTGCAGGAGCATGTCATAAGGCCTACCCTCAAATTAAAGGCAGGTGCGTGGAGGACTGCATAGCAGCCACTTTAAAACACGCTCCTCACCGTGGCCAGGTGCGCTTCTCAACACATTCAAAAATAGATAATTACATAAAAAAAACACGAAATAAATGAGTGCAACGTAGACCTAATGGAAATGACTTGTTGGACTAATGAAATTTCGCTTTTGTCCAAAGCGACGTACAAGGGAGAGAACAGTCAAGCTAAGAGCAATTAAAACCTGGTATAACAATAAATACCACTTTACATAAGACATAGAAAAACGACATAGAAAAGAAAAGGACATGCGGGAATGTAACTGCTGTAAGTGCAAGTTAAGCACTAGTCAAGGTGCTAGGGATGAGAGAGCAGGGATAAGAGAAGGAATGTGGGAGCTTGTGTTTGAACTCCATGCTTTTGACACCTGCTTTTGTTCTTCACTTCTTAAGGTAATCCAACCTTTCCTTTTCGGTTGAACTGCTGCAAATAAGTGTGTATGTTCTCACAACAAGCAGACTGGTTTTTGCTTTGTTGAAGGGTGTGTGTGTGTGTGTGTGTGTGTGTGTGTGTGTGTGTGTGTGTGTGTGTGTGTGTGTGTGTGTGTGTGTGTGTGTGTGTGTGTGTGTGTGTGTGTGTGTGTTGTGATGTTTGTAGAGTGTGATTTGCACATGGTTTTGGGCAACTGACTGTGAGAAGGTGAATTCTCCCCCTTCTCACCGTGGCAATAAAAAGGAGGATTGCCCTTTAACAGACAGACCCCCCCCCCCCCCCCCCGGCGCAATGGTTGGATCCGGGCATCCCCACGAATGGTTGGCTCCAAGAGCAACGAATTGGACTGATTGTTGGCTGTGCCCTATTTAACAGGTGCCTCATTGGCATGAGAGGAGGACTGGCTGAGAGAGACATTTTCAGAGAAGCACTAAAGAGCACCAAAGAGGACTTGTTGAGGCACTAAGGTAAAACACTTCCCTGATGTGAGGAGAAGTGTTTTGGGTCTAGCTGTGTGAACACCGTTTGCCTTGTTTTGTGTGCCTGGTTCTGTGTGCCTTGTCTTTGTGCCTTGTCTTTGTGCCTTGTCTGTGTACCTTGTGTGTGTATGTATGTATTTGCTATGTGGCCAGTATATGTACTTAGTTTAAGGTTAGTCTCTGTGCCTAGGTTTGGGGCCTGGCTTGGGCCTAAGTAAGACAAGCAGGTGCCCAGGGTGCAGAGTACTGCAGTGCCTGTGAGTACGGCCGGTAGGTTTGGTTTGTTTGTTTTATTTCATTTCATGGGCACATGTGTTGGGGTGCTATAGAGCCCTTGTTAATAAATATATATATTTTTGTACGAAAACACCACCATCTCCTGCACTCTTCTTCCTCACTACACCACCAAGTCCAGTCGCCACATCCCAAATAACATGGGGGACCGGTCGGTCTCTCACACTGATGATGATAGCCTGTCTTTTATTGTAGCCTGTTTTTATGGATATTATAATAAAGTGAACTCCATGCTTTTGACACCTGTTTTTGTTATTCACTTCTTAAGTGTAAATAACCTGTTTGTACTAGCCCAAGTTCCCCTAGGCTTGAGGCTAGTAACAATTGGGGGCTACGTCCGGGATTCTTGCCGTGTAGGAGCCAGTTCTGAGGAAGATGGCGACATCTGAGCCACGGCAGGTACTCCAATGGGAAATCCACAAGAAGCTAATGCAGCTGAATGCAAGTCAGCTGTATTAGCTAGCTGCAACTCTGGACAATGAAGACGATGCTGAACTTTCAAAACTCTCTTAACCGGGCTTGTTTTTATCACATTTCGGATTACATAAAAAGTGAGAAACTACAGGACTTAGAAGATGCAGGCATGTCACGTCTACTCCATCTGCAGGACACGGTAAATGAAATGACCCTCGCCTACAGACATTCCGGTACCTCCAATGCACACCACAGGCAAGAAGATACAGATAGTCATACACCACCAACACATCATGGTGGTTTAAAGACACATATTGATCAGGTTGTTAGAATTACTGATGTAACAGCTCTCTTGCATTTAAAATCCAGGGTGGGCAAATTCCAGATTTCGGGTCAGAAATATCATACACCCATATTGGTAAACAAATTGATGAGGCCATTGAAAATGGGATCACAGAGTCTGAGATTGTACAAGCTGTTTTGAGGGTAACCAAGGGAGGTCTTTTTAAAGAGTACCTTACAAACAAAGATCGTTTCACTGTAATTGAGCTGAAGAAGGTTCTTAGGACCCACGTTCGGGATAAAAGTAGTAGAGAGTTGTTCCAGGAACTGAGTAATATCAAACAGCAAGACAGGGAAACCACTCAACAGTTTGTGTACAGAATAATGGCCCTTAGGGAACGGGTATTGCTTGCAGCAGAACAGAATGATATCGACTTTAGTTATGACAAGAAATTAGTGGAAGGGGTTTTCTTGCACACACTTTACCAGGGCTTAAGTGAAAAGAATAACAACGTCCGGAATTACCTTAAACCATATCTCGCAATTCCCCAGGTCAGTGATGAAACCATCTTAGAACAGATAACCAGGCTGACAAGTGAAGAGGCGGAGAGGGCAAAGCGTTTCTTATCTTCCACAAAAGGTAGGCCAGTCACAGTCAGTGCTGCCCAGCATCCTGGAGATACAATGATTAGCTCCCCAGCACAGCAATCCATTGTATCTGAAGTTAGAGCGAATGCTGTCGCCATTACCGAACTGTCAGCCCAAGTGTCTGCATTGACTAAGAACCTGGAAATATGTATCCCCTACAAGTCTGACAGGTCAAATTTTCCCCCAATGGTAGCTTCCACTGTGCAATCCCAGAGAACATCAAGGAATGGAAAATGTCAGGAATGCCAACTAAAGGGATATGATTCCTGCAGCCACTGTTTTCGTTGTTGACAGAGTGGACACCGTGCTGTAGGGTGCTTGAACAGGTCAGGGTCGGGAAATGGGAGGAGGTCATGGGAGAGGGACGGCCTGTGACTTGCCCCAATTCAACGTCCCTTCTTGATTGTAGCTCTGCCAACAAGGACAGCTCAACCATCTTACAAACCTCTCTCAAAACCCCTTATGTTAAACGGACAGCCCAGCTCATTGGAGGAAAATGTCTTGTATTATGCTGTATTAATGGGGTGAAAACTGAGATGCTGTTAGATACAGGGGCCCAATTGAGTGTTGTGGGCAGGGAGTGGGTGATGAAGAACTTGCCATATACAGATATCAAACCTCTAGAGACTCTACTCTCTGAACCTCTTTATGTTACTGCAGCCAATGGCTCTAGCATTCCATTTGATGGCTGGATTGATGATCATTTAGAGATCCTTAGTTCTAGTCAGGGTAAAGCATCCATTTAAGTCCCTTTCCTCGTTGCAGAGAGCAACCTCAACTACCCCCTGCTTGGAGTCAATGTCATTGTGGAGCTTATTCCGGGAAAACATTGCAGGCCCTCTCAATTTGAGTGTTTAAAGGTTGACACTGCAAAAACAATTGTTTCTGTTGTCTAAGAGGAACCAGTGGAGGAAAGGTCACAGGGCTGCCTCCTCATGACAGGAAAGAGAGGCCTCATCATCCCAGCTGGCCAAGTGTGGGGGGTGAGGTGCAAGGTGCGAAATTGTCTTGAGGAAAGAACAATGTGTTTTGAGCCTGCCATAGAAACAACTTTGCCCGAGGGACTAGAACTATTCCCAGCCATCATGGAAGTGCAGGGTGCGGCAAATATTAACGTGTTGCCCCCTTTTTTCCAGGGCAGAGCAACTGCCCTTCAAAATTCCTGTGCACCTCCCTGATGAACACAGCACATTTATAGACATGACGCTTAACATGTATGAACACAGAACATAAATAGACAGGACACACATATGCCTACAGAAAGATAGAGGGAAAGATTGTGATGTTAGAGAGGATGAGAGATAAAGAGGAAATATAAGACAGAGAATGATAGATGAGACGGAAAGATGGGGGGAATGGCATCTGAGCTACAGCCAGTTGGTGACGTTACGGTCAAGGTAGAGTGTTCCATCCACGTATAATCCACCGATAACGTAGCTTGCTTTCCTTTCACACGGAATTGTTTCATTATTGGACGGGGATTCTGCGTCGGTCTTGGATTTAGTTTGGGAATTGATCGTTCATTCCAAACTTGGTTCCTTTTAACTGTTTTCCTCTGCTTTTGAGGAGTTCTTTGTGCTTATAATGTTCAAACTTTGCGATTTTTACTTTTACTGCGAGTTTTACTTTTTAAAGGCTGTGTGAACCCTGATTAAAATAAATTGTTGAAATAAATTGTACTTTGTTTGTGTATCTTTTTTTTTCACATTGTTGACCATTGCTAGTGACGTACAAGGTCATTTATCATAGCATACTTACTTACATCAGGCCAATCTTTTCAAGGTACAATTTATGAGTCTATAATTACACCAAGCCTGATCTATTTATACCAGAGATTTTCTTTAAATGGAGTACCTTTTTCACAAATGGCAAGCATTTTGTAAATGCAATTTCGTAAGTCAATAAATGTAATAGCTTTTACATTTGTGAGTTGCGTGACATTCAGATTTGAATCAGGTAATAAATTTGTGAATTGCGTGACATTAACTTGTGAATCGTGTGAAATATATTTGCAAATCATGAACTACATTTGTGAATCGTAGGACATTTATTTTTTAAATCTGAAACTATTCTAACTCCATATACCTCGTACTGTCTGTTCCAGTAACAACCTGGGTACGTTTGAAAAGTTTTTAAAAACTCACCTTTTTAAACGTCATCTGTCTAATTAGTTTGTTTGTTTGATGCATACTTTTAAATATAATCATATGTTTTGTATTATTATTACTATTGACTGTTTTTATATTTATATTGGTTCTTGTAATTTTTTATAATGCTTATTACTTAATGTTCATTTTACCGATTGTATCTAATGCTTTGTTAGTGTTTTTTTGTTGTTGTTGTGATAACTATATTTAGGAATGACTGACAGACACAAACATGAACAGACATTTTTCCTCATTGTATATTTCATACACTTTTGTTTTAAATCGCGTTAATCTCGCGATAAAAAAATGAACGGCGTTAAAATGGGTTTGCGTTAACGCCGTTAATAACGCGTTAAACTGACAGCACTACTTGTCACACTTGCAGGCCAAAACTGTCATGGTCTGTGAGTGAGAGAGAAGAAACTGAGCACAGTATCAGGACTTAATAAGGAGTACAGTATATGGACTTCAAGACAGTGGCGAATGTTTTAATTTGAAGGGAAAAATGCATAATAACTGTCAGGCCGCTCTTATGATCACATCCCATGTACATATTTTGATGGCATATGGTGATGTGAAAGACACACCGGCCATTCCCACTGGCCGCTAAGGCTACTTGCTATGCAGTTTTGTGATCTGGGCCTGAAACATTGTCAAAATACATCAGTTTGCAAGCTAGCTAGCTTTTATCAATGCCGGCTATTCGCAGAGGTGTAAAGTAACGAATTACATTTACTCACGTTACTATAATTGAGTAGTTTTTTTGTGTACTTTGTAATTTTTAAGTAGTTTTTGAAATCGGTAATTTTACTTTTACTTAAGTAGATTTTGACTGAAGTATTGTACTTCGCTACATTGGAAATTACATCCGTTACTGAGTAAAAAAAAACATAGTTCAAGAAAGGAAACCGAAAGGCGGGAATCGCGCACGACAATTCTCATTGCAGTGGTGGATGCTGCATAGAGAGGATGATAGAGTCGATGCAAGCCCGCCGGTGTCGAGTCACGAGAGATAGAGATGGAGGAAGATGATAGGGCGGACTACCAACAAGCTGCGGACGACCAACAAGCTGAAGCACCGAACTTTCCTCAAGTTAAAATTAAAGAAGATCAAGAAACCCTGTATCCACAACTCAGCAAGCAGTTTGCCTTCCAACCTAAAAGAGGCAACAGCTATATAATGCTGTGTAAGCTGTGCCTGCCCCGCCAGACAGAACTTTCTGCTTATAAAAATTAATCTTCAAATCTGCGCAAGCATGTGTTGGTAAGTACAGTATTTGTCCCTTTCCATTAGTAGTTCAGACAGCGTTTTTGTTGTTTATTAGCTTTGCTACAATAAGCAAAATATGCGTGTCATGGCACTTGTAGCCTCATTTTGGCTAGCACTCGCAACCACCCTGAGTATGCTAACGTCAACTAGCTAGCTAGCTAGGCTAGCTATACACCAGTGGTCACCAAACTATTTTGGCCAAAGATCACAAACTCTGCCTTGGTGACAGGCAAGATCTACCTATTGAGGCGTTGAGAGAAAAAGACTGTCCAGACTGTACTTACAACTTAACTTTTTATTTAGCCTAATTGTAATTGAGTGAAATTAAACACTTTGGTCCAGCTTCCAAATTGATGTGACCAAGAACACACTAAATCACTTAATTTCAGTGCAACATAAAAAGGAAAATATTTGTTAACCGCACACAATATGAACAAGAAAAAAACACATTTGCAATGAGCAGGCTGGATATGAACTGCTTTATTTATCAACTCAAGTTACAACACAACACTGACAATCTTTGTTTTCAGATCATTTGACAGTTGCCACTCTTCAGAGGATAATCAAGGAGAAGCACATCTTGCAATTGGCTACCTTAGATAGTTTTTCTAATGATTGAATGGACCTTTCTTTGGAATTGAAGGCTTAACAAGCTAATCAGACTAATTATGTGTTGCAATTATTCAGTATTGAGTAGTTACGGGTATTCAAATCATGAAAATGATTAGGGTGCCTAAATATTTGCACAGCCTATTTTTCACATTTGATTTAATTTCAAATACTGCTACACTAAATATCTTTGTCTGGAAAACACCCCAGTACTCAGTGTTAAATAGAAAATGAATAATATACCACTGTGATCTTTTTTTGGTGAAGACAGAGTAAATTATCATGCAGCCTCAGAGGGTGCCAAAACTTTTAATACGACAGTATGCGTGCATATTAATATTTCGAAAACCAACACGTAATTGGAATGAAGTGGGAGTGGCAGATAACTAACATAAGCGCAAACGTACTCATGTAACGTCACCTTTAACATTAATATTAATATTTAGAAACACGTTGCAGTGTTAAACGAGTCGTCGACAAATATCTGTCTCGAAAACCGTTCATTTGGGTAAGCTAATACATAACGTTAATCTATAAATAGACTTAGGATATCGGTTTATTTAACAAACTGGCCGATAATCAAGATAACAACGACATCCAAGAGAGCTCGAGGATGTTATGCACGCGAGCTGAGCCTAGTTGCGAGCTGTCAGACTGTTGGAAATCTCTCTACATTGGTCAGACGTTCTGCAACTTTACCCAATCCGACTGAACATGTTGAACTCTTCGACAGTACCTGACAATGACCAACAAACACCAACTGCTGGCGCACACTGACCCAACTGTCGGTGTTTGTTGGCGTTTGTTGAAGAATTTTGGCGTTTGACGGGGCAGTGTGCAAGCTGCTTTAGAAGGGGCATTTAGTGGGAAGGCCTGAATTTGTGAGAAATCGTTGGTGATTACGTTCATATCAACTCTACGGACATCCTCAGATTTAAATAGCTGGCGTTCATGAATTAGGCGGAGATCTTTTCTGACGTTGGTCTTCCGAAGTCCGTTAGAAAACATTTCAGAAGACACTTCAGAAAATGTTCCATTTTTTTTTTTCTGTATTTGAAAAAATAAATAATTTGGAGATCGACAGGGAAGGTCTTCGAGATCGACACGTCGATCGCGATCGACAGGTTGGCGACCTCTGCTATACACTCATGTACCCATCCTTCTGTACCCATCCTTCTGTTAACAGCCGTCATCCAATAGACTAATAATAATTCCATTCCTGTCTTCCATTCGTTTCAGTTCATAGCATTACTATGTTCAGTCTCTCATATTGTGTTAAAAACTGCAGATCAGTCATCAGCAATAAGATACACCGCATAAACTGATATTAGGCTAATCATTTGGCTGCCTCCCATGCCCTGAAACAGGAACGATGTGAATGCGCACACCATCGTTGTCAGACAGTTGGACAAGTCAATGTCAATGTATATTTGCAACGTGCACGTCTTTCATGTTCATGCTCAGGGGTCTCGGTTAGCAAGAATTTAGGATTATGAATGGTGATGCATGTAGAAATAGAAAATAATGTATCAATATATCATTCTGTATATATACTGTAGGTCTGTCATCTCAAGTAGCTATTTATAGCTATTTCTGTGTTAAGATGCACTCTTGATGGCAGCTCAATACTTAATTGTCAGAATTGTTGTTTGTCATTCTACAGGTCTAGTCTATGTCAGACAACATCTTGACCGGATGGTAGGGGCTGAAGCAAGTTGGACAACATTCATCAGATGAAGATGATTTATTTTCCTCAATGAAGTCCAGAAGGTACAGGGGAGTTAGAAGGGAACCTAGCCTGTGTCTCAGTCAATATGGATCTGCTGAACTCCTTTCAGAATATCAAAAAACTGTCCGTGAAACTCAATACTGGCCTACCTGCCTCGGCCGCCTGCGAGTGACTCTTCGGCTGTTTACTGCAAAGCGAGCCCGGATGAACTCTACACACCTTGAAAATCAGCTGCTGCTCAAACTCAACAAGAAGTTTGTAGACTAATGCTCTAAAGGTGGACACAAGTAAAGTAAACAAAGTTTTAATATAGTGGGGCAGCGTCATTTTAACTTTTTTATTTTAGCTGTCATGTGGTTCATGTCTTGACATGTCCTCCCAAAAGTTCTTAAATGTTGTGTTGACAGTTTAATGTTTAATGTTTGACATGTTTAATGTCATTGCACTTATATTTCTAAAGATTTTCTTTAATTAAAAATAACAATTTTTTGTATTGGATTTATGACCCCTTGTCCTTTTTTGCACTATATAGAAACGGCCCCGATCAAGTTGTTGAAAGTAACTAAGTAACTTTTACTTAAAGTACATTTTAAATTAACTACTTTTTACTTTTACTTGAGTACATTTTTAGATGGGTAATTTTACTTGTACTTAAGTAAAATTTCATCAAAGTAATTGTACTTTTACTTGAGTACAACATTTCAGTACTTTTTACACCTCTGGCTATTCGGTTCTTGGTATCCATAGGGGAAGTCTATTAGCTAGTTAGCTTGCTAGTTACTTACTATGCTTTACAAGAATAGACCAGTTGCCCAGTTTGGGCTGAAAAAATCTTTCAACCATTACCCAATTGAAGAAATTAATCCCAGACAAAAACTAGAATGGAGGCATTTATTTTAAAGCCTTATACACAGTATAACAGTTAAGTGTATACAATATAAAACAGTATATATTCTCGGTAAGTTCATAAATATAGAATTTCTAAATAATTTTCATTTGTTAGCAGAATAAAAAATATATTAGTGCCAAAAATATTAAAATAGCAACATCTGCATCATCACACTTGGCTGACTTAATTCAGCATCAAAGAAAAATAGCCAATATATTGAGAAACAATAATGAGTTCCTCCCTTCAAATGAACAACATTGAGAAAAACAGCAGATTACAAAAAGGGGCTTCTACACCTGCCTCTCTCCTACATGATACATTTTTTTTTTTTTTTGCAAACATTTAGTTCCTTTTGGTTGGTGTTAAAATTCATTAATTTTTCTTATTCTATAATGAAACTATTATTACACTGTTTTATTATTCTAATGTTAATGTAAGCAGAAAGAGGAATTCTTTCTGACTGAATTTGGCAGAATATCATTGAAAAATACAGTATCAGTGGGTCCAGTTTTAGGTGCACATGTGATCACTGATTAATGTTAGTGCAGTTACAGGCCTTTTTGTTCTTTCCTAACTCTTCACAACAAATATCAGATCCAAAACTTTCATGCCTACTGGGTGGTGCAAGTGCAAGAAAATTAACTGGGACATCGGACAATTTTACACCAGCAGTCTGCCACACCAGCAGTCAAAAAGTTAGAGATCCAAAAGATTATCTTTCTTTCCCTGTTTCTGCAACTTGGGTCAAAATGTCAGGGAAAAAGGAATGGGGGTGGATACCACCAGGATAGGTGGTAGGCTACCTCTTCAGGATGACCGTAGGTTTTGCGTGAACGAGGTCAAAGATGAGATCTCTGACCCTACCAGGGCCGAGCCACAAGAAGTGACAGGATGATGAGCCCACAGGCACTCATGAGGTTTATCTTGCTGCTGACTTCACCAGCTGACATCGCTGTGTGTGTGTGTGTGTGTGTGTGTGTGTGTGTGTGTGTGTGTGTGTGTGTGTGTGTGTGTGTGTGTGTGTGTGTGTGTGTGTGTACAAAGAGGAGAGATTGGGAAGACAAAATGTGAAAACTCAACAAATTAAAATGCAAAAAAATGCATTAGGTTACATTACTAATTATATTAGACTATGCAGTTAATTATAGAGTGATATTGTTATTATTTTTTATGTTGTTTGATGCATTGTGTTGCATTATGCATAATGTGTAATAGTTATCGTTTTTTATGATATGTTGTGTAAGTGTCTGCTAAATATACTTCAACTACACTAACTATAACATTGCCATCTTGATCATCCCAAAAAAACTGATATTGCTATTGCTGTTGAGGGCACACTCTTATTGAACAGTTTCCCCTTCTATAATAAGGCCCTGTGTGGAGTTGTTTTAAAATATTCACTTAACACATCTGCCTACCTGTGGTTGGGGTAGTAGTTGTAGTTGTTGTGGTAGGGGCTGGGGTAGTTGTTGTGGAAGGGGCTGGGGTAGTAGTTGCAGCTGTTGTTGTTATTGGGGTTCTGGCTACACCTTTGGTCAGATAGTAGCTTAGTATAACTCTTCATTAAGGTTAAAATATATCAAAAACATTGTAACATATTTTGTATCTTCTCCTTGAATGTAAAAAAAACTCAACACTATTACATGTCAGGATTCACCTCAACAGAGGAGATAATCATTGTTAGAGTTACATTTGTAAGCTATGTATTACCTTTTTATGAATATATCTGATAGTGTTGCTCCATTACTTCAACTACACTAACTATATCATTACCATCTTGATCATCCCAAACAAACTGATATTGCTTTTGCTGTTGAGGGCACACTCTTATTGAACAGTTTCCCCTTCTATAATAAGGCCCTGTTTGGAGCTGTAGCACGTCTGCCTACCTGTGCCATTGATGAAGGTGATGGTAATTGACAAATTTCCACTCAACGCTGCTCTGGTCAAGGTGGCTATAATCTGCGCGTCATTGGGGAATGTGGTGTTGAATGGCACGTTAATGTCCGTCATGTGAATAATTGATCCATTGCTGGTAAAGGGGGAAAGCAGCAACATAGCAAGATGAAACACTGATCAGCCAGACAGTATTTCTTAAAAAATGTCCCAGTGTAAACTGACAGACATAGCCATTTGCTTGCATCCACACACACACACACACACACACACACACACACACACACACAACTATATACATATGTTAATCTTTTACAGTATGTAGTTTGTTAGTCACCTGAAGCTTCTTGGTGTGAGGCTGATGAAATCTGGCTGGAAGTCTTCAAAGAAAAACGGCTCAAGCTAAGGTCGAAAGGACAGAAAACATGAGTAAAGGGACAAGGTCAATAATTCCACAGACACCAGCCAAAACTTGATAGGTGTAGGCAGCTATACCTCTCTTTTGAGGAGTGAGGATCTGGTACGGAAGGCGTCGGAAGTGGAATTCAAAAGATCAGCCGTAAACGTCTCATTGGTGCGGAACTGGGGGATGCCTGTTGAGTTAGGCGCACCTGGAAAATAACAGACACACACACAGACCGGTTATGTTTTTGAAGAAGTACAATATAAGGCTTATCTTCATCAGGCAACATTCTGAACTGAATTTGAACTCAATTTATTAGTCATATTTATTCTTAAACACCACTAATCTTGCTAGAATATTTTCTTACTTGTCACAACTATGGAGTCCACGCGCACGTCCACATTAAAGCCTGAAGAGTTGTCATTCACGGCGTTAACCAAGGTTTCCACAACTTCAGAGCTTTGAGGGAGAGGTTCAGTTGAAGTCTCATTGAACTCCAGGTCAAGATCTGTCTCAACACTATCCATTCGGTTTCGAGAAACCTGCCTGTAAAAAGGTGACAGCATTTGTCTCAGTCTCATCAAGTACCTTGCTCTTTCACTGTGGTTTAATTCAAGAGGTGGATTTACCTGAATGCTGTCACAATAGTCCGCAGAAAACGTAATCCAAAACGCCGTAGATAGACCACATCACACTGTTCACGAACAGAGAAAACACAGAGGCCTTTTAACGAAAGTTTTTAAAAAGTGTTAGCCCCATTATCATGTGGGCTACATTTGATATTATATTTGAATGTTTCTTCTTTCTTTTAACTTTGTTTACATGTGGTTACCATGTGCATGACATGACACTATAATTAATAGACATGATTTTTTTTAAATCATTCTCACTTAATAATGCAACATATTGTTGTTTTCAGTGCACTACAAACTTGCAGTGCATGTATATTGTTTGATTTTTTACTCTCTGTATCTTTTGTATTAGCTGCATATTGTCTGTTCTCTGTACTCCACCGATTGTGAGCCAAATTCCATACTTGGCCTTTAAAGTTGACACTGATTCTGACTGAGGGAGTACTTACTGCATTTTGAATCAGTACTGCTTGTTGCTGGAACTCTGGGCTTTGTGAGTTGGTAAGAGCAGGCTGAAATACTATGACAATGACAACCTGGAGTACAATAACAGGAGCTGGTCGAGATGGTGGTCTTGTTGTGGTGGTAGTTGTAGTTGTTGTGGTGGTAATTGTAGCTGTAGTAGTTGCAGCTGTTGTGGTAGGGGCTGGGGTAGTAATTGCAGCAGTTGTGGTATTGGCTGGGGTAGTAATTTCAGCTGTTGTGGTATTGGCTGGGGTAGTAGTTGCAGCTGTTGTGGTATTGGCTGGGGTAGTTGCAGTTGTTGTGGTATTGGCTGGGGTAGAAGTTGCAGCTGTTGTGGTAGGGGCTTGGGTAGTAGTCGCAGCTGTTGTGGTATTGGCTTGGGCAGTAGCCACAGCTGTTGTAGTATTGGCTGGGGTAGTTGCAGCTATTGTGGTATTAGCTGGGATATTAGTTGCAGCTGTTGTGGTATTGGCTGGGGTAGTAATTGCAGCTGTTGTGGTATTGGCTGGGGTAGTTGCAGCTATTGTGGTAATGGCTGGGTTAGTAATTGCAGCTGTTGTGGTATTGGCTGGGGTAGTTGCAGCTATTGTGGTATTAGCTGGGATATTAGTTGCAGCTGTTGTGGTATTGGCTGGGGTAGGAATTGCAGCTATTGTGGTATTGGCTTGGGTAGAAGTTGCAGCTGTTGTGGTATTGGCTGGGGTAGGAATTGCAGCTATTGTGGTATTGGCCTGGGTAGAAGTTGCAGCTGTTGTGGTATTGGCTGGGGTAGGAATTGCAGCTATTGTGGTATTGGCTGCGGTAGTTGCAGCTGTTGTGGTATTGGCTGGGGTAGTTGCAGCTGTTGTGGTATTGGATGGGGTAGTAATTGCAGCTGTTGTGGTATTGGCTGGGTTAGTAATTGCAGCTGTTGTGGTATTGGCTGGGATATTAGTTGCAGCTGTTGTGGTATTGGCTGGGGTAGTAATTGCAGCTGTTGTGGTATTGGCTGGGGTAGTTGCAGCTATTGTGGTATTGGCTGGGTTAGTAATTGCAGCTGTTGTGGTATTGGCTGGGGTAGTTGCAGCTATTGTGGTATTAGCTGGGATATTAGTTGCAGCTGTTGTGGTATTAGCTGGGGTAGTAGTTGCAGCTGTTGTGGTATTGGCTGGGGTAGTAATTGCAGCTGTTGTGGTATTGGCTGGGGTAGTTGCAGCTATTGTGGTATTGGCTGGGTTAGTAATTGCAGCTGTTGTGGTATTGGCTGGGGTAGTTGCAGCTATTGTGGTATTAGCTGGGATATTAGTTGCAGCTGTTGTGGTATTAGCTGGGGTAGTAGTTGCAGCTGTTGTGGTATTGGCTGGGGTAGGAATTGCAGCTATTGTGGTATTGGCTTGGGTAGAAGTTGCAGCTGTTGTGGTATTGGCTGGGGTAGTTGCAGCTGTTGTGGTATTGGCTGGGGTAGTTGCAGCTGTTGTGGTATTGGCTGGGGTAGTTGCAGCTGATATGGTATTGGCTGGGGTAGTTGCAGCTGTTGTGGTATTAGCTGGGATATTAGTTGCAGCTGTTGTGGTATTGGCTGGGGTAGAAGTTGCAGCAGTTGTGGTGTTGGCTGGGGTAGTATTTGCAGCTGTTGTTGTATTGGCTGGAGTAGTAGTTGCAGCTGTTGTGGTATTGAGTTGAGTTGCTCCAGTTGTGTCTGGTGGCGCTTCAGTTGTAGAGTTATCTGCGTTAGTTGTGTTTGATTGGATTGATTCTGTAGTGTTCAGTTGTGTTGCTCCAGTTGTGTCTGGTGGCGCTTCAGTTGTAGAGTTATCGGCGTTAGTTGTGTTTGATTGGATTGATTCTGTAGTGTTCAGTTGTGTTGCTCCAGTTGTGTCTGGTGGCACTTCAGTTGTAGAGTTATCGGCGTTAGTTGTGTTTGATTGGATTGATTCTGTAGTGTTCAGTTGTGTTGCTCCAGTTGTGTTTGATGGCGCTTCAGTTATAGAGTTATCTGCTCCAGTTGTGTTTGATTGGGCTGATTCTGTTGTGTTCAGTTGTGTTGCTCCAGTTGTGTCTGATGGCACTTCAGTTGTAGAGTTAGCTGCCATTGTTGTGTTTGATTGAGCAATGGCATAATGTGATGCTTAAAAATAGAAAATACAAATTTAATTGATACATATTTACTCTATAGCAAAAATGAAACATGTTATGTTTTTCAAGCCCAACTTACCAAGTATCACCACAAACACAATGGTTGCCTTTTGCCACATGTTTTCCTTTGGAAGATCTGCGAAAAAATCGTAATGCTTAATTCTTGGCCATAGTAAGAGTTAACCCCAGTATGATTTTACCTGACCATGCAACAACCATGTGTCAAGCTCTTTTCCCTACAAGATTGTCCCTACTTAAATGTTCTGCTTTGAAGTTTCACATAACGTGTTTTTGGCAGAAACCTATTAAGGCTCCTTGTAGCGGAAACAAAGATTATTTGGAAGGCATGCCAGACAAAAAAAACATTCCTGTCATGTAACCACAGACATAAGTGTCTGAAGTTTCCTGAACAGTACTGGGACTTCGACTGGCACTGAGTTCTATGGTCCGATTTAAAGAAAGTTGAGCTTTCTGGCAACAAGCACTCAATGCCGGTTTGGTATAAAAAGAAGGATGACTATATTGAAAATAACCTGATCCCCACCTGTTAAGTATGGTGGAGAATCTGTGATGTTGTGGGGCTGTTTTGCCACCAGAGGCTACCTCATTAGAGTATGTTAGATTTCATCGAAATCGATAGTTTATCATAGATATTTAGTATGCACAAATGGCCAACCTACAGAGACATCAAAGCTCTCTTAATCCCTGGGTGTCTTAAAGCCAGACCCATTAGGTCTGGTTCCTGCCATTTGTCTGAAACCAGCCAGAGCCATCAAGCTTGCATCCTGATCCTTTGTATGAAGCCAGCTAGTTGATTGCCGATGTGTGGGACAGACATATTTATTAAATTAGGGTGAGAGTCCTAACCAGATTAATTAGCAGTCATCCCTTCAGTTCTGATACCTACCCCCAGACACATCTTTCCCCTCCCATACCTAATGTTATTGCTTACATGTTAATTGTAT
Organism: Clupea harengus; assembly: GCF_900700415.2. Classification (NCBI taxonomy): domain Eukaryota; kingdom Metazoa; phylum Chordata; class Actinopteri; order Clupeiformes; family Clupeidae; genus Clupea; species Clupea harengus. The sequence goes on from NC_045169.1 coordinate 17,450,265, forward strand.
TGTATAAGAGACGTGAGTCTCTGCGAATACTTTGAAAGATTCCTCTCGTGTACCTTGGTATGCGAATTGGATTGTTCAGTTTGCGCTGGAATAAAACCATTTCTTGTTGAACACTTTCCCGAGTTCCTGACTATCTGCAAAACCGTAATCTTGGATCAAAGACGAAATCACAAGATCTTTCAAGTACATGGCATCATATAGTACATAAAATACCAGGACATCCAAAATACAGTCCAAAATGTCCAGATCAACACAAAAAGGTTTTACTGAGCGCACAAATCAGGCCTCTGCTTCTGATGTAAACCCCATGGAAATCCAGTTGGGTGAGCTAAAGAGGAGAGTGCAGATGAGGACCTAGGACTCTGGACGATCAGGTGAGATTCTGTAAAGAGGGATGGCCTCTGTATTTTCAAGTTTTATAAGATGTTAAAGGAGAAGACTCAGTGCTGTTGTATTGTCAAGGGAGAGGGTGGACAAAGTATCAATTGCAGGGGTTCCAATAATTGTGGACATGTGCTTTTGTTAAAAAATGTAAACAATTCTTGAGTTTTTTTTTTTGCCCCAGAATAAATTTCGACCTGTCACTGGTTAGTGAAAGCTCCCTCAGAGGAGAAATTCAAGGGGCTGAACTGACCCAAACAAATCAAATACTGGTTTGCTCCTGATCCACGAATCAAAACGGAGACTTATCAGTTGACCCAAGCTGCACCTACGCTTCCGAGTATATAAAAAAAACGCAGGCATGGTAAGCGCTCACCCTGAGACGACACTCTGCAGAGTTTGTTCGATTTCTCTTGTTTCCTCTATCATTCAGGTATTCATTGCTTTATAAAGACTCACTCCTTCCTTAGTAATACCTTACTGCACTTGCAGTAGGTCTATTCGTAGCCTATTCTAAGGAGTAATTTGTGCCACAGTCTTTTTAAAAAGCTCGTAGCCCCGAGAGCTAGCCCAACTGCAGCTAGCCCTTTTCTCCTTAACACCTAACTTTACATTTTTTGATCATCCATCGTGTTGCAACAAATAAAACACCAGCACTTGAATACTATTTTGTGCTGTCCCTATCTACATTGTGTACAGTTCGTTTTGTTAGGAACCATTGCCTAGCACAGCCTTATCCATTATTCGTGTGCAATTCGTTCACAGCCACACATACAAACACACTCACAAGAACACGACATCGAAATTAGAACTGTATTAACTTCACACACACTGTATCAGCAAACAAACACAACTATGGACACGTTTCTGATTCGTAAAAGTCAGAAAGAGAAGCCTGTGGACTTCTTTAAACATAAAAGTGATGGCCTCCAGCAACAACAAACCACCATCTCCAAGCAGTTTCTGAAGGCGTCTTATGTAGTTGCTCAGTCGCTTGGCAAACCCCATACAATTGCCGAAACACTGATTTTGCCGGCACGCAAGACGTGTCGAATAATGATAGGAGAGCGTGCAGCTGCTAAACTCAGCACAATACCCAGTGGCTGTGCCAGAGATTTTTTTCTGCAGGTGCTATGGGGGTGCTCAGCGTTTTACCGAGGGTGCTATGAAATTAGGGTGATAGCATATGTGTCACGTGGTTCTCTACTACAACACCTCCCCATCATATCGCCATATCTGTTTACATGTTTGCTCTCTGAAGCGTCTTTGTGGTCCATGAAAAGCGCCATACAAATCGATCGTATTATTATTATCATTAGGCTGCTTCCAACGAACGCGCACATAGCCGTGTTCCTCTGCGACGGTCACTGACAAAATGTATGCAGCATGTTATAGATTCCGCAATCCCAAATACTTCACTTACTTCAGTGGGGGTTAAAGTTGGCGCCAGATGACCACCAGGTCACCACTACCATGTCTGACAAATTAAACTAAACATAAATAGTTCAATACATTCTAAACTAAAGGGGGCAAATTAGAATAGCAGATAGAATGAACTAAAACAGTCAAAGAGTCAGAAATGCTTCCAAAAAGTATATATTATTTCAGGTCACAATCAATAAAAAACACAGAAGCTTATGTATACCTGGCTAGCACAGACAGACTGCTCGTCCTAGGCTAGAATCTCTGATTTTTTAAGGCGGATCCCGAAAATCCCAAAAAGACAGCATTCATTAAGGTTACACATCTAACAAGACCGTTCCACTTAAATCTTAAACGGTGTAAAGATGCAGGCCCCTTTTAAAAGTGAATGAAACAAAACAGTAGCCACTCAAACCACAATAATCAGAGCTAGATAATTGTATCATTGTACAATACAACTCTTTAAAGAACAGGCAAAAATGCAAACAAAACTATGCTGGAAAAGCAAAATCCGGGCAAGCCAGCAGACCTAGGTGTAGCATGGCTAGCACCCTCAGTAGAGTGTAGGGTTGAGCTCTTTGACACATGCGACGTTCCTCTTCTTCTAAATCAAGATTCAGCATACCCCTTGCATTTCTTCTTCTTACTTCAACGTCACATGATTCTTCTACTCGTGGAATTTTGGGTATCAAAAACCGATCCATTATTGTGAATTTGTTTGACTTTGACTTTGACAGTGCACTAGCTCTCTTTCGCCTTCAATCGTCAGGAAACATCAACGTTCACGCATGCGACGTGTCTCTGTCGTGCTACGTGAACAATCTGTTAATTTCAATCTGTTATTATTTTCTTTTGTGATTGAAATATTATTATCACACAATAAATTAAATTAAGAACGCAGAATTAAATTAAATAACAATAATAAATAAACCATTATTTTCTTGGGGGTGCTATGGGGGTGCTATGGCTAATCCAGGGGGAGCTATAGCACCCCCTAGCCCCCCCCCTGGCGCCGCCCCTGGCAATACCTATGTCAAATGACACTGTATCACGCCGAATATCAGAAATCAGTTTGGGTCCTATTTCAAAGAGGACTACCTGAATTCGGGATCCATTTATCTGCTCAGCAGACAAGCTGTCAATAGACAAGAGTGACAGTAGACTTAAGCATCTCCCCTCTTTCGTCATTCTGGGTAGCAATGATCAGCTTTGCGAAATAGCATTAAAAATGCTCCTCCTTTTCGCGTCGACATATTTGTGCGAGGCAGGCTTTTCAAGACTGACTGCGCTCAAAACTAAATACCGCAACCGTGCACAGATCGAGGATGACCTGAGGATATGTTTGTCAAACATTGCCCCAAGATTTGAGGACCTTTGCAGGGCAAAGCAGGCTCATGTCTTACATTGACAGACCAGTAGGATTTTTTTTGTAAAGATCACAAGAGGCCCATAATAATAATAATCTCCTCAATAATAACAGGGGGCAACTACCCCTAACCAGCTTTGGGGGGGCCCAGCTTGCAAAAGTTTGAGAACCCCTGTTCTATAACACCTTTAACTCATCTCTACCAGCGTTGCTAAAAAATGTGTGTGTGTGTGGATTAGATTCTGGAATAATAATATAGACAATATTATTTAAACCTATAATTATTGTGGTGCGAAGTGATAAAACACATCATTACTGTGAAATGTATCACCGTAGCACAGCGTTTCTCAAAGTGTGGGGCGCAGAGACGTGACAGGTGGGACGCGTAGCAATCTGTAGCAATGCTTGCCTTTATAGACAATAATGATCATACACCCCCTTTGCACTAAACAACCACACTCAATCAAATAAATCAGTATTGTATTAATTAGCCTGTTGTTAACCTTTCCTGTTCTGTCCCTGACCGTAGTCGGAGATTACAAGGGAGACTTTTGTTTACTGCTCCATGGCCGAAGTGGCCTTAAGTTAACTCCCTTTCCCTTCTGTCTGCGGTTGATGAGCAAATGAATGGCAAATTGAATTGGTCCGAGGATTTATTCTCCACACTGGTGCATAACTTTGCTCCGGTTGCTACATCTGATCTATCCGTGTGCATCACCGTTCACTCTCACTCGCTCGCTCGCTCTCTCTCTCCCCCTCTACCACACCCACCCTGTAGCCTACGTGCTGCTCATAAAGGAGCCGCACCATTATACAACACTGTATTAACATTAGATGGGGGACCAGGATGAAAATGTGACCTGGAACCATAGTGCGAAAATGTCGGGGTATTAATTGCAGCGGGACAATGAAAAAAAACTTTCCCGGAGCATGAAAGTGTAGTGGGTGATAGGCTAATATTTACGTTATGGATACATTTGTGACACGAAATACAAATGTTTGCGAATCAGTAGCCTACCAGTTGCGAAAAAGACAGCTGAGCTGTTATTTGTTATTGATTTTCTCTATTTTTGAACTGATGTTTTTGTTATTGATTAAGATTTAGAACTTTAATTTAAATACATTTGACAATTGTAAGCTTGGCCTACCATTGATAACACAATTGCATAGGCCCTTTTACTTTATTTTTGGAACTCAGCCCATTTGAGGCAAGGGTTGACACCGTTGCACTTTTATTTTCTCTATTTCTTGATGTTATTTCAATACATTTGACAATTTTAAGCTTGGCCTACCATTTTTTATTGGAGCGATAAGGGACAGGTTCCTTGTTCAAAGTGGGTTATGACAGAAAAAGTTTGAAAACCACTGCCATAGCATAAGTTTAGCATTGTTTGTATGAAGAGAGAAAATAATGTTCTTGGCCACCGGTATTAAAATTGTCAGGCTTCACTACTGACTATTCCTAGTTTTAAAGGCAAGAAGGCCAAGGCACGCTTGACTGTGAGATCGCTACAATCCATTACAATCAGACAAACCTAACTACCATGACAGGAACAGCTGCATTAGTAGGTTGCAGGCTTGTTCACCCGTTAAAATAGTACTAACATTCAATAATTTTATTGTGGAAGAGGGTGTTTCAGGCCAGGCCATTCTATGGAATCACCAGAGGAAAAATACACATTCACACTAAATTTGAATCAACGAGCAGCAAATGATGCCAAAGCACTCTAAATGTAAAAAAGACAAAGGCAAAATCCCTCACTCACCTGAATGCAGTGTGCAGTTGGTTGTTGCTGAAGATGCACTCTGCTAGCAGTGTGTCTTAAACGCCTGGGATGAGCAAATTAAGGTGACATCCTTGACAAGCTGTTGCAGATGAATAGTCCTAGATGTCTTTGTCTTTCTGGTACAACTGCCAACTGAATCTCCGTTTTGAAGTGACATATATGTAGATAAGGTCACATGACGCAAGAAGCATTTTTTTTCGAAACAACACGTAGCCCTATCTTTTAACACACCCTGCCGATTCTAACATTCCTTCCTCATTCAATGAGTCACTGTTGATGGTATCAATATAAATCAATGTGCAGTGACTTCACTACAAGTGGATGCTGAATGGTACTCAACAGCTTTATGCCTGACATCTATGGTTATTTACACATCAGTCGTAGATATGATAATGTGGAAATGTATAACATATAGCACAGCATATAAATTGTGATCAAGCACAAGTAACTATCAAATCTGAGCCTTCTGATTTCAGTGTGAACAGATGCTCAAGACACTTATATTAAAGTATCTTATGTACAATGTGCTTAAAACTGGTGTTTTACTTGGTGTCAAATAAGGTTATGGTTGGTAGTGTGAAACAATATGCCCTTTGTTTACTTTTAATTTGGTAATCCCTGGGAGTTGTCTGACCAGATTAGCCAGACTCTAACTGACACAGCCTGGCACACACACACACACACACACACACACACACACACACACACACACACACACACACACACACACACACACACACACACACAGTAACCTGCACAGTCACACAGTCACATTTGAATCAATCAAGATATGGAAAGTTTAACCTGAAACCCTTTAATACATTATGCATCATCTTTCAATATTGAAACGGCATCTTGTAAGGTGCTTGTGGTTCAACACACACAGAGACAGACAGATAGACAGACAGACAGACAGACAGACAGACAGACACACACGCACACACACACACACACACACACACACACACACACCTTACACACCTGGACACAGAACAGCATCTGTCTTTCACTGAGGGGCACAGAGCCTTGCTCTGGAGTAAAAGAGTATAGTTACACACAAACACACACACACACACACACACACACACACACACACAAACACAAACACAGACACAGCGCTGATCTTGGTATTATTGAAAAACCCTACTTTAGTTTTCTCTGCTTGGATATACCATCCAGATCCGAATCAGGGTGCACTACAAAACCAAAGCAGAAGCTGTATTTCATATGTTGAACAACGCCCTTTAATAGATATTGAATCTAGATTAGATGTGTGATGATAATGTTTGACATTGTCCATAAAGTCCATATTGTGTTGTACACTAACAATAACTTACTTAGCATTGTGTTTCTACAAACCAAACCAAAAAAAAAACAACAATTCCTTTTCTATCAAATTATTTTTAGAATTATTATCTGACTGTGACTCAGCACATTTGTAACAAGGAAGAAAATCCCCTCGAGTTTCACTTCACCTGCCAAGATTGTTCTGGGAATTTTACAAATTTGCTTCCTGGATGCCACGTCATAGCTGGTCACTCTAAAGATGAACTGGACATTTTCTATTCATGTTAAGTTTAATTTGAGTATGATGGATTACATAACACCCCATATAATGTAATTAGATCATGCCTTATGTCTGTGAATACAAAATTGTATGAATGTCATGTTTCCATCATGTCTATGTTTCCATCTTTCCCCATGATTTCTTCACAAAGAGATGTGGTTGATATTCATGCTTGGCTCATACCAACCACTTTTTAGAAACCTGACTCTATTTCCTTGTCCCAAGGGTGAAACAGGAATGACAACAAAATCATTACAAATCATGTTCTACCCTTGCAAGACAGTGATTATTGTAGAGGGTGACTTTGAAAATCCTGAAATACATTGACCATAAAGATAAATATTAAAAAAAAATTGTCTACAATCATCAGAGTGTGTATAATAAATTACTTGGCAAAGTAGTACACATCATGCATGCAGATACGATTCATGAATTCTGTTTCCCGTGAAGGTTGCTGCACTGTGATTCATTTGACATAAGTGTGTGCCAAGGAATCTTTTACCTCCCTTTGTGTGGCCAGTTCCCTTCAAAAACTACAACAGAATCAATACTGAGTCACGTGAGTTTTGTTTTCTCTCAGTTATAACTTGAGGAACATCTGCTTTTTAAAAATATGCCAAGAACACATTGACACACTGCGGGTTTGAATTTTAAACCTTTATTGCTATTGAGTTTATGCATCCCGAGGCTATGGTACAAACAAGTAACCTAAACGACACACAACACAGCCTTTATGAGAGCCCTTATCTGAGCTCTTATGTGAGCCCTTATGTGATCCCTTATCTGAGCCCTTATGTGAGCCCTTATGTGAGCTCTTATCTGAGCCCTTACGTGAGCTCTTATCTGAGCCTTTATATGAGCTCTTATCTGAGCTCTTATGTGAGCCCTTATATGAGCTCTTATGTCAGCCCTTATCCTCAAACTGATTCTGCGGAAGACAAAAGGCTGATTTATGTACTGATTGTTACTGAGTTAATGCTCTCTGGAAAATGACATAGAATATCATGTCATTTTTATAGGACACATCTTTATCTATTTTATTTCTCAATTCATACAAGTCCATATCAATGCAAATAAACACAATTTACCATGTATCTTTTTTTCCACCAATATCTTTATTGATTTTAACATAATAAAAGTACTGTAAGCATTTAGACAATTAAGGTACAAGCATGTACCAGAATGACACACATATTACATGCTAATAAAAAACAGAAAAAGACAAATGATTTAAAATAAAATAAAAAAATGAAAGGAAAGGGAAAAAAATAAAAAATGAAAGGAAAGGAAAAAAAAAATATGCAAGATCATACTAGTTTTCACATGCCTTCTCCATTATGTGTCATTCCGTTAACTCGACCATGCTCAAGGAATGAAAAGAATTGATTCCATATTTCCTTAAATTTCCTTTATTTACCTCTCACAATATAAGTGATTTTTTCCATAGACATTTTCATAGCCATTTATTTCAACCAACTACCTACCCTAGGTGCTTTAATGTTCTTCCATTTATAGGGTAAACCATGTATCTTTATATACAAATACTATAACTATTTTTGTTATAATTTGTTATTATTTGCTATTACTGCTACTACGTCTACTACCAGTGAGGGTAAAAGCAAATCTATAGTGTTCGGAGCCTTATAGAACTTATTTACCAAGAGAAAAATAGAGTAGGTTTATATCAGAATTGATAATGTATTTCTGCACTTCTTGCTATCTCCACTTCCTTGCACTATTTGTTGTGTTTACAGTTCACAGCTCCTGTATATAGTCATTCCTACCTGTATATATGTCTTAGACCGGTGTGGTGTGGTGTGGTGTGGTGTTGTGGTGTGTATTTTGATTTTGATTCTGATTCTGATATTAGAGGTTCGACATCATGGTTTGGCATCATGGTGAACAGTGAATGTGGACTGTGCCACTATTGGATAGTCAAATGTGATGGGTTTGATCACAGATTCCAGACTCATGAACACAATGGCTCTTCTTGCAGATGGTGCTGGAGGAGGGCATGCCGAGGATTCGGGGAAAGCGGTGGCCCCTGGGTTTTGTAGTTCTTTCGTTGGACTGAATTCACCTGCTACTGTAGCATTGACTGAAGAGCTGTCCACAACGAAGGAGGATTCCAACATGGGAGATGTAGTGAATTGTGCAGACGAATCAGTTGCAGTTGTGAGGCCAGTGTCCACTGTAATGTTGGGCTGAAATTCTGTAACATTCCCTCGAAGTGGACTTTGAGTCCAAGACTGAGAAGAGTAGGCTGACCTGGTGATATTTGTGGCTGGTTTGTGATTCTCAGTTATTTCTGTGCTATTAGAAAAGACTAATGGTGTTATCGTCAAGGCAGGGGCACTGTTTGGTATGGGTACATCGGTTGTGATTCCTGGTGACGAATTTAATGTTCCTGTGCTGGATGGTGATGAGCTGTTGGGCATGAATGTATTATCTGTGGCTAGAAATGGTGGAGTCGATGTTAGGCCAAAGTTAGGAGTCGGCAAACTATTTGATGTGGATGATTTGGTCGTGGATTCTGGAGTTGAAGTCACATGAGCATGGACTGGAGGTGTATATTCTGTGACTCTGGTGTTTTTCCCACTTGAAGATGTGACAGAAACCTGTGGTGATGACGATGTCTTTGATGAGAATACTTCCATGGGGTTTGTGATGGCATTTGTGATATTTTTAACATCAGGACCATTGGATATTGTTATGTAAGGGTTGCTAGTGGTTGAGGTTAGCATGGAGTTTGGGGATGTTGTACTGAGTTCTGATTGGCTGATATTGCTCATTTGGGTTGTGATTCCCTGTGGTGTAAATGACAACCTGGCATCTTGGCTTGCGGTGGATGATTCAGAATTTGTAGAAGAAGAAGAAGAAGAAGAAGATGAGGGATGATGATGATGATGAGAACGATGGTGTGACTGTCTCAGTTGTGGTGTGAGTTGTTGTGTTGTATGCTGCAGTTGGTGAGGGCAAACTCGTAGGTCTTCCTGATGACAAAGATACAGAGCTTGATTGTGGTGCTGTGTTGCTGACTGAAGGTGCTGCTGAGCTTGAGCCGGTTGTTGATGTGACCACATCAGGATCTGATGTGTATGCTGACATGCTACTAGTTGTCAGAAACATTGCTGGCTTTGTTGTCAACACGTGAGGCCTTTCTGTGGGAAACGTTTTGAAAGAGCGTGAAGGCAAAGGGCTGAATGATGCCATTGCTGTTGGTAGTGAAATGGTTGTAGGTGATGACTGGGAAGTTGAAGTCCCTCTTGGTGGTAGAGCACTGTCAACAAAGCTGCCACCTGAAGGTGAAGGTGTTGATGCAAGTTCTGGTCGCTGCATGGTGACACTGAAAGCTCCCACTGTGGACACTGATATTGACTCTGACCTAGAAGCAGTCATTGATGCAGATGCTGCATTTGTAGCTCCTGACTGGGTTTGAGAGGTCAAGATGGCAGCGGTTTGATGAGCATCTTCTCCTGCTGTCACCACTGATGAAGTCACTGTTGGTTTTGTTGGAAGTGAAGTGGTGTTGAGGATTACAGATTTGGATGTTGTAACTTTATGGTCTGCAGAGACAGGCAGTTGTTGTTGTTGTTGTTGTTGTTGTTATTGTTGTTGTTGTTCCCGATGTTGGGGGTTTAACTGATAAAGACATGGATGTGGTCCCTGTGGAAGGGCCTGAGGGGACAATGCTAGGTGGTGATACAGCTGATGTTGGAAGAGAAGAGGTTTTGCTCACAGGTAAAGATGTTGGTTGAGGTGAAACACCAGAGTTCAAATGTTCAGAGACAGGGTTTGGTACGAAAGATGAGGTGTTGTTAGCTGGCGTGTTGTTTGACTGTGTTGAATTGGTGTATTTTCAGATGTTGATCGTGTGGGGTTGGCTGACCTGATGTTTAACTGAGTAGTAGAAGATATAGGTGGTGTTGATGGACTGTCATCTGAAGCATCAGTGTATGGTGTAGTTGCTGATGGTGTAGTTGCAGCTGTGAGTTTCATGAGAACGTTTGTGGAAGAGAATATTGGTTGTGTTGTGGTTGACTGTGATGACTGTTGTTCAGATGTTGGAACTGGACCTGTTTCAGAGTCTGAGATGGTTGTATCCTCGTTAGGTGATGTGACTGAGGTGTCCACAGTCAGTGATTGTGTTGCAAAGGGTTTACTTAGCAGTGATGCTGCTGTGTTTTCTGATGCGATAGGGTTTGATGTTGTTACCTCATTTTGTATCATTCCAGCTGAACTTGGCTGAAAAGTTTCATTCGATATTGTGTGTGTTGATGTTCCTGTCACAGTGGGAGTTGTAGCTCCTGACTGGGTTTGAGAGGTCAAGATGGCAGCGGTTTGATGAGCTTCTTCCCCTGCTGTCCCCACTGATGAAGACACTGTTGGTTTTGTTGGAAGCGAGGTGGTGTTGAGGATTACAGATTTGGATGTTGTCACTTGATGGTCTGCAGAGACAAGCAGCGTTGTTGTTGTTGTTGTTGATGCTGTTGTTTTTGTTGTTGTTGTTCCCGATGTTGGGGGTTTAACTGATAAAGACATGGGTGTGGTCACTGTGGAAGGGCCTGAGGGGACAATGCTAGGTGGTGATGCAGCTGATGTTGGAAGAGAAGAGGTTTTGCTCACAGGTAAAGATGTTGGTTGAGGTGTAACACCAGAGTTCAAATGTTCAGAGACAGGATTTGGTACAAATGATGAGGTGTTGTTAGCTGACGTGTTGTTTGACTGTGTTGAGATTGGTATATTTTCAGATGTTGATCGTGCGGGGCTAGATGACCTGATGTTTAATTTAGTAGTAGAGGATATAGGTGGTGTTGATGGACTATTGTCTGAAGCATCAGTGTATGGTGTAGTTGCTGATGGTGTAGTTGCAGCTGTGAGTTTCATGAGAAAGTTTGTGGTAGTGAATATTGGTTGTGTTGTGGTTGACTGTGATGACTGTTGGTCAGATGTTTGAACTGAACCTGATTCAGAGTCTGAGATGGTTGCTCCCTCGTTAAGTGATGTGACTGAGGTGTCCACAGTCAGTGATTGTGTTGCAAAGGGTTTAGTTAGCAGTGATGCTGCTGTGTTTTCTGATGAGATAGGGTTTGATGTTGTTGCCTCATTTTGTATCATTCCAGCTGAACTTGACTGAAAAGCTTCATTCGGTATTGTGTGTCTTGATGTTGCTGTCACAGTGGGAGTTGTAGCTCCTGACTGGGTTTGAGAGGTCAAGATGGCAGCGGTTTGATGAGCATCATCTCCCGCTGTCACCACTGATGAAGTCATTGTTGGTTTTGTTGGAAGCGAAGTGGTGTTGATGATTACAGATTTGGATGTTGTCACTTTATGGTCTGCAGAGACAAGCAGCGTTGTTGTTGTTGTTGTTGTTGTTGATGCTGTTGTTTTTGTTGTTGTTCCCGATGTTGGGGGTTTAACTGATAAAGACATGGGTGTGGTCCCTGTGGAAGGGCCTGAGGGGACAATGCTAGGTGGTGATACAGCTGATGTTGGAAGAGAAGAGGTTTTGCTCACAGGTAAAGATGTTGGTTGAGGTGTAACACCAGAGTTCAAATGTTCAGAGACAGGGTTTGGTACAAATGATGAGGTGTTGTTAGCTGGCGTGTTGTTTGACTGTGTTGAGATTGGTATATTTTCAGATGTTGATCGTGTGGGGCTGGCTGACCTGATGTTTAATTGAGTAGTAGTGGATATAGGTGGTGTTGATGGACTGTCGTCTGAAGTATCAGTGTATGGTGTAGTTGCTGATGGTGTAGTTGCAGCTGCGAGTTTCATAAGAATGTTTGTGGAAGAGAATATTGGTTGTGTTGTGGTTGACTGTGATGACTGTTGTTCAGATGTTGGAACTGGACCTGTTTCAGAGTCTGAGATGGTTGTATCCTCGTTAGGTGATGTGACTGAGGTGTCCACAGTCAGTGATTGTGTTGCAAAGGGTTTAGTTAGCAGTGATGCTGCTGTGTTTTCTGATGCGATAGGGTTTGATGTTGTTACCTCATTTTGTATCATTCCAGCTGAACTTGGCTGAAAAGTTTCATTCGATATTGTGTGTGTTGATGTTCCTGTCACAGTGGGAGTTGTAGCTCCTGACTGGGTTTGAGAGGTCAAGATGGCAGCGGTTTGATGAGCTTCTTCCCCTGCTGTCCCCACTGATGAAGACACTGTTGGTTTTGTTGGAAGCGAGGTGGTGTTGAGGATTACAGATTTGGATGTTGTCACTTTATGGTCTGCAGAGACAGGCAGCGTTGTTGTTGTTGTTGTTGATGCTGTTGTTTTTGTTGTTGTTGTTCCCGATGTTGGGGGTTTAACTGATAAAGACATGGGTGTGGTCCCTGTGGAAGGGCCTGAGGGGACAATGCTAGGTGGTGATGCGGCTGATGTTGGAAGAGAAGAGGTTTTGCTCACAGGTAAAGATGTTGGTTGAGGTGTAACACCAGAGTTCAAATGTTCAGAGACAGGGTTTGTTACGAAAGATGAGGTGTTGTTAGCTGACGTGTTGTTTGACTGTGTTGAGATTGGTGTATTTTCAGATGTTGATCGTGCGGGGCTAGATGACCTGATGTTTAATTTAGTAGTAGAGGATATAGGTGGTGTTGATGGACTGTTGTCTGAAGCATCAGTGTATGGTGTAGTTGCAGCTGTGAGTTTCATGAGAAAGTTTGTGGTATTGAATATTGGTTGTGTTGTGGTTGACTGTGATGACTGTTGGTCAGATGTTTGAACTGAACCTGATTCAGAGTCTGAGATGGTTGTGCCCTCATTAGGTGATGTGACTGAGGCGTCCACAGTCAGTGATTGTGTTGCAAAGGGTTTAGTTAGCAAGGATGCTGCTGTGTTTTCTGATGCGATAGGGTTTGATGTTGTTACCTCATTTTGTATCATTCCAGCTGAACTTGGCTGAAAAGTTTCATTCGATATTGTGTGTGTTGATGTTCCTGTCACAGTGGGAGTTGTAGCTCCTGACTGGGTTTGAGAGGTCAAGATGGCAGCGGTTTGATGAGCTTCTTCCACTGCTGTCCCCACTGATGAAGACACTGTTGGTTTTGTTGGAAGCGAGGTGGTGTTGAGGATTACAGATTTGGATGTTGTCACTTTATGGTCTGCAGAGACAAGCAGCGTTGTTGTTGTTATTGTTGATGCTGTTGTTTTTGTTGTTGTTCCCGATGTTGGGGGTTTAACTGATAAAGACATGGGTGTGGTCCCTGTGGAAGGGCCTGAGGGGACAATGCTAGGTGGTGATGCAGCTGATGTTGGAAGAGAAGAGGTTTTGCTCACAGGTAAAGATGTTGGTTGAGGTGTAACACCAGAGTTCAAATGTTCAGAGACAGGGTTTGGTACGAAAGATGAGGTGTTGTTAGCTGGCGTGTTGTTTGACTGTGTTGAGATTGGTATATTTTCAGATGTTGATCGTGCGGGGCTAGATGACCTGATGTTTAATTTAGTAGTAGAGGATATAGGTGATGTTGATGGACTGTTGTCTGAAGCATCAGTGTATGGTGTAGTTGCTGATGGTGTAGTTGCAGCCGTGAGTTTCATGAGAAAGTTTGTGGTAGTGAATATTGGTTGTGTTGTGGGTGACTGTGATGACTGTTGGTCAGATGTTTGAACTGAACCTGATTCAGAGTCTGAGATGGTTGTGCCCTCGTTAGGTGATGTGACTGAGGCGTCCACAGTCAGTGATTGTGTTGCAAAGGGTTTAGTTAGCAAGGATGCTGCTGTGTTTTCTGATGCGATAGGGTTTGATGTTGTTACCTCATTTTGTATCATTCCAGCTGAACTTGGCTGAAAAGTTTCATTCGATATTGTGTGTGTTGATGTTCCTGTCACAGTGGGAGTTGTAGCTCCTGACTGGGTTTGAGAGGTCAAGATGGCAGCGGTTTGATGAGCTTCTTCCCCTGCTGTCCCCACTGATGAAGACACTGTTGGTTTTGTTGGAAGCGAGGTGGTGTTGAGGATTACAGATTTGGATGTTGTCACTTTATGGTCTGCAGAGACAAGCAGTGTTGTTGTTGTTGTTGTTGATGCTGTTGCTTTTGTTGTTGTTGTTCCCGATGTTGGGGGTTTAACTGATAAAGACATGGGTGTGGTCACTGTGGAAGGGCCTGAGGGGACAATGCGAGGTGGTGATGCAGCTGATGTTGGAAGAGAAGAGGTTTTGCTCACAGGTAAAGATGTTGATTGAGGTGTAACACCAGAGTTCAAATGTTCAGAGACAGGGTTTGGTACGAAAGATGAGGTGTTGTTAGCTGACGAGTTGTTTGACTGTTTTGAAATTGGTGTATTTTCAGATGTTGGTTGTGTGGGGCTGGCTGAGGTGATGTTTAACTGAGTAGTAGAAGATATAGGTGGTGTTGATGGACTGTTGTCTGAAGTATCAGTGTGTGGTGTAGTTGCTGATGGTGTAATTGCAGCTGTGAGTTTCATGAGAATGTTTGTGGTAGTGAATATTGGTTGTGTTGTGGTTGACTGTGAAGACTGTTGGTCAGATGTTTGAACTGGACCTGATTCAGAGTCTGAGACGGTTGCACCCTCGTTAGGTGATGTGACTGAGGCGTCCACAGTCAGTATTTGTGTTGCAAAGGGTTCAGTTAGCAGTGATGCTGCAGTGTTTTCTGATGCAATAGGGTTGGATGTTGTTACCTCATTTTGTATCATTCCAGCTGTACTTGGCTGAAACGCTTCATTCGGTATTGTGTGTATTGATGTGGCTGTCACAGTGGGAGTTGTAGCTCCTGACTGGGTTTGAGAGGTCAAGATTGATGTTTGATGAGCATCATCCCCTGCTGTCACCACTGATGAAGTCATTGTTGGTTTTTTTGGAAGCAAAGTAGTGTTGAGGATTACAGATTTGGATGTTGTCACTTTATGGTCTGCAGAGACAAGCAGCGTTGTTGTTGTTGTTGTTGATGCTGTTGTTTTTGTTGTTGTTGTTCCCGATGTTGGGGGTTTAACTGATAAAGACATGGGTGTGGTCCCTGTGGAAGGGTCTGAGGGGACAATGCTAGGTGGTGATGCTGCTGATGTTGGAAGAGCAGAGGTTTTGCTCACAGGTAAAGATGTTGGTTGAGGTGTAACACCAGAGTTCAAATGTTCAGAGACAGGGTTTGGTACGAAAGATGAGGTGCTGTTAGCTGATGTGTTGTTTGACTGTATAGAAATTGGTGTATTTTCAGATGTTGATCGTGTGGGAATGGCTGAGGTGATGTTTAATTGAGTAATAGACACTGATGAATCACTACTGTCTGTTGTTTTAGTTTGAAATGATTTAGGTGTTGCTGATAATTCTGTGAATGAGTTATTTTCAGTATTGTGTGGATGCGTTGTAGCAAAGGGAATGCTGGCTGATGACGACAGAGTTGCAGTTGTTTGCTCACCTAAATCCGCAGTGATGTTTTCAGGAATAGAAGTTGTTTGCCTTGTAGCCTCAACATTTACTGAGGAGGAGTTTTGTAATGATGACCAATCTCTGTTTGTAAAAACTGTGGAGGAGGCCATAGTTTTCTGAGTTGTAGACGGCTTTGCTGAGCTTCCTGGTATAGATGTTGAAAGAGTGGATTCAGTTGAAAACCGTCCATTTGCGTTTCCTTCAGTGGTGGTCTGTAACGTTGAGGGGAATGATTGGGATGTGTGGCGCGTTGTCGAGGTGACCACTACAGATGTAGATGAAACAGCAGTAGCATGTAATTGACTATATTTGCTGACTTCGCTGGTAGTTAACAGCACTGATGGAGTGGTAGTCTGTTGCAGTGAATGAGTTGAAGGGTTATTTCCAGGGATTATTGTTGCAGTAAGTTCTTCCGCAGTTGTGTCAACAGAGATGGCAGGTTTTGCTGAAGATGTGGTGGTTGAGGAAGATAATGTTGTAGACACCGAAGCCCTAGCTGGCAGCAATGGACTGTTTGAGGTAATACCTTGTGCTGGGTCAGTCAATGCATGTGGTATAGAGGAACTTGCTGTCAGCTGTGTTGTTACCCTAGCTGTGGAGATAACTTCAGGGGTAGTCAATCGACCTATGAAGTTGGAAACCAATTGGGAATTTGATGTGAGAGTTGGGTTAGGTTGTTGTTGTATAACTGATATAGTTTGATGTGCTGTGTTTCCCCCAGCAGTAGTTGATACACTTGATGTAGGAGGCTCTCTTGGGCTCGATGTACGCACTCTAGTATGACTTGTAGTAGTTGCCATGGAGAATGATGTTGTCTGGGTGGGCATTTGTGTGGCTGAACCATCGGAAGAAATAGCTGCATCTGTAGAGAGTGGTGTGGTCATCGGCTGTTGTGTATTGACAGGTGTTTCAGTTGTCATGGAGTTATCAGGCATAGATGTGTAAGCTGAACCATCTGAAGGAATAGCTGGATCTGTAGAGAGTTGTGTGGTCATCGGCTGTGGTATGGTGACAGGTGTTTCAGTTGTCATGGAGATATCAGGCATAGATGTGTAAGCCGTTTCGCTAGTGCTACTTTCTCCTGGCATTGCTGAATTCTTAGTTGTCGATAGTAATTCAGAGTGAATTGCCATTTCAGATGTAGTTGACAGTGTTGTTGACGATGGTGTTACAGTTGGTATTTCTGATGACATTGAGGATATACCTGATAGAGATATTGTTGAGTGATCTGTTGTAGAGGCTGTTAAAGGTAAAGTTGAAGAGTTGGAAGCCATGTCGGTGTATGAGCCCTCAGGAAAGTCATGTATGTCTGCAGAGACTGGATTTGTGGTTGGCTTTGATGAAACTGTACTTCCAACACCATCAGCTGATGTATATTGTCCAGATGTGGATGTTGATGGCTTATCAGTAGCATTACCTGTCAAGAGAGGATTTAGTGTAGTCCTTGAAATGCTTAACTCTGCTGGGTTAGCATTAGCTGAAGTAAGAGGCATTGCTTTAGATGAGCTAGTTGCAGAAGTTAGGTGCGTGTTAGTACTTCCCACAGATGGTGCTAAAGGCAATGTAGATGGAAAGGTTATGCTAGTTTCTGATTCACGATGAAAGGCTTCATGTGTTAGTGTAGCAATTATTGACAGTTGTTTAGATGTGAGTGTTAATGCTGAAGCAGGCAATGGAGTTGTAATTGAACGATACTCACTGAATTGCAAAATTGGATCCCTTGGTGTTGGCTGTAGAGAAGATGTAAGAGGTGAATATATTGCAACTGGTGGAGATACACTACTTGATACAGCAACTGGTGGAGATGCACTACTTGATACAGAAACTTGTGGAGATACACTACTTGATACAGAAACTGGTGGAGATACACAACTTGATACAGAAACTGGTGGAGATACACTACTTGATACAGAAACTGCAGTATGGTGTGCTGCATTTGAAGATGGTTGTTTTGGTGAGGATGTTAGTGATTGTGTACTTGTGTCTTGTACATAGTCAGATAAAAATGCAAAGAGTGAGGTCAGTTGCACTGAATGTGTGATGGGACTCATGGTAGATGGTGTTTGAGGTAATGGTGATTGTGCATGTGTTGGTGTTGGTGGTACAGTGATTTCATGTGCAGTGGAAGTTTTTGATGTGTATGATGTTGTAGTAGTAGTACTTGTTGTGGTAGACGAGTGTTGAGGTGGGAAGGATGATTTGCTGGGGATGGTTACTTTAATAGTAGTTGGCAAGGTTGTATACAGTAAATCCAGAACAGAACGGGATGTGGATTGTGTTAGTATTGGTGTTGGAGAAGTAACATAATCAACTGCAGTAGATGATCTTGGTGTAATAGGGTATTCAGTGGAGAAAGCAGCTGTTATGGGACCTTTTGTGATAGCTACTGATGGTGATGTTTGAGGGGATGATGATGACAGTTTTAGGCCTGCGTCCTGTGAAGGGATAGTTAAATCTTCAGAGACTGACGTCAGTGTGTGCTGAGGTGACGTGTTCCTGTAACTTGTGGTAGATATTGTGTCGGATAATGGAACATTTTCAGATATGGATGTTACTTGTGTCTCATTGCCAAAGTCTTGTGATGAAGAGGCTGATTCACTTGACTCTGTAGATGATGTCGCTGTGACAGACAGTTGTGTACGAGGTGCAACATCGCCTTTACTTGTCATTGACAATGAAATCAATGTATCTCGGGATGTTTCGTGTGCTGGTGCTGATGTGGCTTTAATATTAGATGTGTATGCCACAGATGAATTTAATGATGTTGTGAGAGAGGGTGTATTTAAGGAAGGTGTAGTCGTTACTGGTGATTTTGAAGAGGTGGTCGAAATTAGTTTGCTTGTTTCCTCCACTGCTATGTTTGGAGCAACTGAGGCTGTTGTTCGCTGTGTTGATGTAGGTGTTGTTTCAAGAGATGAGAAAACTGCTGGCACGAATGGTTCTACGGATGTCCCAGGGGTATGTGTTGTAACATGTCCCACACTGTCTGATGGTGGTTCAAGTGTTCGGGCAACTGAAATACTTGGTTGCGATGTGGTAGATTCATGTGCCTCATGATGTACAGGTTTGTTTACTGATACAGGTGTTGTAATTGGAGGGTAAGTGGTGGACTTTGATTCGAGTGATGCAGAAGTGACAACAGAGGATGTAAAACCCATCGAAATTGTCCTTAAGGATGTTGTCCTTAAACTGGCTGGCTGGGTTGTCGCCGAATTCAAGGTAGGGTTGTCTGGTGTAGCCGTAAACTGTCTCGAAGTAGTGAGTGAAGCTATAACTGTGGCACTAATGGTGGGAGTTGACGTTTGTGTTTGGCGTGTTGATTGGATTGGTGTCATTTCAGCTGGTAAAGGTGTGGAGGGTGTTAAAGCTGGCCAGGTAGTCACTGATGTCGTTGATGAGAGAGGTGAATAGCTATTATAAGAAACTGTAGGGGTAGCTATAGAAGTAGCCACCTGGGCTGGGGGTGTGTCTGAGCCAACTGAAGTTGACAAGGTGTATGTTGCAGTACTGTCAGTGAGAGGGACGACTGTTAGCTTTTTTTCAGTTGACCCTGTGGCTATGGATTTTATGGCTGTGTGCAAGCTTTTACTTGGGGATGTGTGTGCTGTGGATGATAATGGAATTGGAGTCACAGAGGCTGATGCAGTAGGTCCAGACACTGATATGTTTGGAACAACTGAGGATGTCTTTAGCTGTGTTGAAGTAGGTGTTGTTTCAAGAGATGAGAAAGTTGCTGGCGTGGATGGCTCTGCAGATGTCCCAGGGGTATGGCCTGCCATAGGGGCTTTGGAGTTAGAAGCTGATGTTGCAGATATGGAATGAGAGTTCTCAGTTGTAGGTTGTTTTAGTGCAAGAGAGGAAATTTGGGGTGTGAAAGGTAGAGTTGTAGATGCTGGGGACGGAGTAATGTGGGGTGTGAAAGGCAGAGTTGTAGATGCTGGAGACGGAGTAATGTGGGGTGTGAAAGGTGGAGTTGTAGATGCTGGAGACGGCGTAATGTGGGATACAGAAGATGTTGGTTCTAGCGTTGTTGGTTGTTTTGTGGATGCATATGGTGTTGATGTAGGTATAGATGTGCTTGGTGAATCCATTACTGAGTCAACCATAAGAGGTGCTGTTAATGGCGATGATGTTGGAGAGGATACTGTTACATTTGTGCTCGTGCCTTCAGAAGAACCTGTCACTTGAGCCAAGTGTAGTAGTGTTGGTTGTGATGGGCTTTTGGTAGATTTTGATAGGGTGGTAGATGGTTTTGTGTTTGTGTTCACTGGAGAAGCAGTGATGTCTGCAGACACAGTTGAGTTAGTTTGGGATTTTGAAAATGTCACTGTATGATATGGCACAGCTGGCACTGCAGATGATGCTACACCTGTAACAGGTGCAATACTGTTGCCGGTCGTAGGAACCTGAAGGGTTGCCTGAGTTGGTATTGATGTTGGTTGTGGAGCAACCATTTGGGTCAAAGCCAAGTTTGTTGTTGTAGTTGGGGATGTGTTTGATAAAGGAGTTGTTGAATGGCCTGTAACAGCTGTTGCTGTGTATGCCTGTGGAGTAGATGTATAAGCCACAGTCTGTTTTGTAGATGTATATGCCAAAGTTTTTGACATCGGTGGTGATGTTACCGTAGATGTGTGTGTGGAGGATCTACTTGTGAATTGTGAACGAGTGTCAATTCCAAGAGTTGTGGGTGATGATACCGATGGTATCGGTGTGGACATTGAAGATGAATAAGATGACAGAGTTGTAACATGTACCACACTGTCTGATGGTGGTTCAAGTGTTTGGGCAACTGAAATACTTGGTTGCGATGTGGTGGATTGATGTTCCTCATGACGTACAGGTTTGGTTACTGCTACAGGTGTTGTAATTGGAGGGTAGGTGGTGGACTCTGATTCGAGTGATGCTGGAGTGACGACAGAGGATGTAAAACCCATCGAAGTTAATATGTCATATAAGGATGTTGTTCTTGAGCTAGCTGGTTGGGTTGTCGCCGAATTCAAGGTAGGGTTGTCTGGTGTCGCCGCAAACTGACTCGAAGTAGTGGGTGAAGCTATAACTGTGGCACTAATGGTGGGAGTTGACGTTTGTGTTTGGCGTGTTGATTGGATTGGTGTCATTTCAGCTGGTAAAGGTGTGGAGGGTGTTAAAGCTGGCCAGGTAGTCACTGATGTCGTTGATGAGAGAGGTGAATAGCTATTATAAGAAACTGTAGGGGTAGCTATAGAAGTAGCCACCTGGGCTGGGGGTGTGTCTGAGCCAACTGAAGTTGACAAGGTGTATGTTGCAGTACTGTCAGTGAGAGGGACGACTGTTAGCTTTTTTTCAGTTGACCCTGTGGCTATGGATTTTATGGCTGTGTGCAAGCTTTTACTTGGGGATGTGTGTGCTGTGGATGATAATGGAATTGGAGTCACAGAGGCTGATGCAGTAGGTCCAGACACTGATATGTTTGGAACAACTGAGGATGTCTTTAGCTGTGTTGAAGTAGGTGTTGTTTCAAGAGATGAGAAAGTTGCTGGCGTGGATGGCTCTGCAGATGTCCCAGGGGTATGGCCTGCCATAGGGGCTTTGGAGTTAGAAGCCGATGTTGCAGATATGGAATGAGAGTTCTCATTTGTAGGTTGTTTTAGTGCAAGAGAGGAAATTTGGGGTGTGAAAGGTAGAGTTGTAGATGCTGGGGAAGGAGTAATGTGGGGTTTGAAAGGTGGAGTTGTAGATGCTGGAGACGGAGTAATGTGGGGTGTGAAAGGCAGAGTTGTAGATGCTGGAGACGGAGTAATGTGGGGTGTGAAAGGTGGAGTTGTAGATGCTGGAGACGGCGTAATGTGGGATACAGAAGATGTTGGTTCTAGCGTTGTTGGTTGTTTTGTGGATGCATATGGTGTTGATGTAGGTATAGATGTGCTTGGTGAATCCATTACTGAGTCAACCATAAGAGGTGCTGTTAATGGCGATGATGTTGGAGAGGATACTGTTACATTTGTGCTCGTGCCTTCAGAAGAACCTGTCACTTGAGCCAAGTGTAGTAGTGTTGGTTGTGATGGGCTTTTGGTAGATTTTGATAGGGTGGTAGATGGTTTTGTGTTTGTGTTCACTGGAGAAGCAGTGATGTCTGCAGACACAGTTGAGTTAGTTTGGGATTTTGAAAATGTCACTGTATGATATGGCACAGCTGGCACTGCAGATGATGCTACACCTGTAACAGGTGCAATACTGTTGCCGGTCGTAGGAACCTGAAGGGTTGCCTGAGTTGGTATTGATGTTGGTTGTGGAGCAACCATTTGGGTCAAAGCCAAGTTTGTTGTTGTAGTTGGGGATGTGTTTGATAAAGGAGTTGTTGAATGGCCTGTAACAGCTGTTGCTGTGTATGCCTGTGGAGTAGATGTATAAGCCACAGTCTGTTTTGTAGATGTATATGCCAAAGTTTTTGACATCGGTGGTGATGTTACCGTAGATGTGTGTGTGGAGGATCTACTTGTGAATTGTGAACGAGTGTCAATTCCAAGAGTTGTGGGTGATGATACCGATGGTATCGGTGTGGACATTGAAGATGAATAAGATGACAGAGTTGTAACATGTACCACACTGTCTGATGGTGGTTCAAGTGTTTGGGCAACTGAAATACTTGGTTGCGATGTGGTGGATTGATGTTCCTCATGACGTACAGGTTTGGTTACTGCTACAGGTGTTGTAATTGGAGGGTAGGTGGTGGACTCTGATTCGAGTGATGCTGGAGTGACAACAGAGGATGTAAAACCCATCGAAGTTAATATGTCATATAAGGATGTTGTTCTTGAGCTAGCTGGTTGGGTTGTCGCCGAATTCAAGGTAGAGTTGTCTGGTGTCGCCGCAAACTGACTCGAAGTAGTGGGTGAAGCTATAACTGTGGCACTAATGGTGGGAGTTGACGTTTGTGTTTGGCGTGTTGATTGGGTTGGTGTCATTTTAGCTACTAAAGGTGTGGAGGGTGTTAAAGCTGGCCAGGTAGTCACTGATGTTGTTGATGACAGAGGTGAATAGCTCTTATATGAAACTGTAGGGGTAGCTATGGAAGTAGCCACCTGGGCTGGGGGTGTGTTTGAGGCAACTGAAGTTGATAAGGTGTATGTTGCAGTAGTGTCAGTGAGAGGGACGACTGTTAGCTTTTTTTCAGTTGTCCCTGTGGCTATGGATTTTATGGCTGTGTGCAAGCTTGTACTTGCGGATGTGTGTGCTGTGGATGATGATGGAGTTGGAGTCACAGAGGCTGACGCAGTGGGTGCAGGTGTGTTGCTAGCAGTAGGTGCAGGTGTGTTGCTAGCAGAAGCAGATGTTGAATGATGCACCTCATTGGGCAGCATCTTCATACTTGCAGATCTTGTGGGGGCTGAAGCTGCAACAACACAAACAAAACATTATAAAGGATGGAAGAGTCAGTTTTGATCATACAGTGTAAAGTTAAAGGCTGTGAGTCTGTGATTTGGTATCACCAAAGGTTGTTGATATTTTAAGCTAAAAATCCATTAATTTTTTTAGTTATACATAGGAAAAGATGTTAAATTACTTGTGTTATTGGTTGGAGACTTCTGTACCCAACAACCTAGCCTAAGTATTGTAACAACAGTGTGCACAACAACCATCATACTGATACTTAAAAATACTTAACAAGAACAACACCAACAAAGATGGCTTTGTGAGCATTTCCCTGGTGTTGTGAAGTGGGCACATTTATACATCGATGTTTCACAGAATTAGGCCCACATCACCTCCAGAAGGCTCACAGTGGGGTCTGGCACCCACCCCCCTCCATACTCACAATGGGTTAGGAGTTGAAGAGGGGGAAAGGGGTCAGTCTCAGTTAAACACTGTGTGACTAGCACAAATCATCAGTTTAGAATCAAATCAAATTTGTTCAATTTGTTCCATAACGGTTTGTACACACATAAATAAATGGCATTTTAGTACACTTAACTACACTGTACAACTGTAGTTTTTTGCACACATATCATCATCATCATCATTGTTTATTCAGGGAGAATTGACTGAGCACAGGGCTCTTTTGCAGCAATGCCCTGATTGAGGCTACATAGTACAGAAGAACAATAAATAAACAAACCATAACATATAATTTAAATACCCCTTTGGGCCGGGAGCCCACATTGATCAAAATCCATTATCGTAGTTGGCAGAGAACTAGGATGTAAGCGTGAAAGAATGGTTCTCTCGACACAGCACGAGCATGCCACGAGGCATGTATTCGTCTGCCAGGAAAGGTCTTCTGGTTACAAGGACGTCTTCTCTACACATTACAGAAATGTACAAACATTTATAGTGTAGAATTAGCAAGACATAATGTTAGGGGAGGGAGTGGGTGGGTCTGAAGGCCAAAGGGGAGATATAGCTTGAACGGGGCTATAGCCAGGTAGGGCCATACCTTTGGCTACAACCATCTTGTCGTGGCTGTAGACAAAAGCCAACAATCAGAGTCTAATGTCTCTGGCTCTACAAAACTACCACTACACAATGCTATAATTTCATTTTTCCATTTATACTGTATTTGTAAGACACACAAAAGCCAGGAACCACGTGTGATGGATCCCCACATAGACAAAAGACCAGAGGCCAAGCCTGATGGCTCTGGCATGGTGATATGCAAACTAAGAATGGGGCCTATTTGAGATTTGGTCTGGTAGGTGAAGTTATGGTCTAATATATAAAATACACCTAAATCTAACAAGCGTAAAGCCTGATTCATGGTTAAGCGTTTTCAGAGAAACGCACAGATACACAAGCTTTTTCACCCCTTGCAAGCCCCTTGCAAGCTTTTTCACACCTTGCGTGCGTCGACCCATTTTTCTATCCACGGGTTAAAAATCTACACAAGCCTACACAAGCATGCAAGGCTATGATTGGTCTGCTGGTCTGATGACTACATCCTTTCTGGAGTCTCACATTTCCGGTTTTCATAGCATAATACCGCCATTTTTAAAAGCCCAGTTAAACCCAAGAAGAATTTGAATCATGAATAAGCAAGAATAGTGTGTGTTTCCGATGGAATGTGGATCAGGCCTATTTTTCTGTCCGAGCCAGAGTAGTGATCGAGCCCGACGGCCATTCAAATATATTGTCCAAACCCACCGGAGCCCGACGGAGTCAATGTCTCAACTGTTCATACTAATGACACGTTTTTTATGAATATCCTGCAGACTGTCTCACAAACGTATTATTGTTGATTATGAACAAACATAACAGAAGAGGTCCGAAGATATGAGCACCTTTACAACCCATCTCTAAACACGTATAAGGACGTTCAAATGACCGCGAATTCATGGAGAGAATAGGCTACTATCCCATTTGCAGGAGACTTCACTTGCACAACAATCGGTGATAGTATTCACAACTAATTTGTCCTTCATTCTATCAAATATGATGAAATTCGGTATTGCACTCGTGAGGCAAGCGTGAGTAGAGTTTTGTTCGGTTATCTGCCGCTGCCCTCTAAAAACAGAGACGCATGAGGCGCGAATGGAGGCGACGAACGGGATATTTTCCCGTTGCAATGCCTTCCTTTATAGACAATAACGACCATACACTACCATTGCACTAAAACAACCACACTCAAACGAGGAGATATTGTATCAATTAGCCTATTAAGTATTGTATTGTATTAATTGCACAGAGTTCAACGTTACAGCAACATAACTTTGCTCCAGTCGCTATCTTATATATTTGTGTGCATCACCGTTCTCGCTCTCTTTCTCTCTCTGCCACATCCACCCTGTAAACTGCGTGTTGCTCCATTATACATTATAGGAGCAAGACCATTATAGTCTACAGCACTGTATTAACAGTAGATGGGTGACCGGGATGAAAATGTGACCTGGAATCATAGTGCGAACATTTTGATTGACGTCGGCGAATTAATTGCAGCGGGACAACTTACCGGACTTTTACCGGTGCAGGAAAGTGGGTGAAAGGCCAATATTGACGTTAGGATACATTTGTGACACGAAATACAGAGGTTGGCGATTCAGTAGGCTACAAGTGGCAACAAAGACAGCTGATCCACCAAAAAATCAAATTGACATGCTTGGTTGGTTAGTAATCAGTCTAGAGAGGGCAGATAACCGAACAAAACTGAGGCTTGCCTCACGGATGCAATAACATATGCCGTTTAATCATATTAGGTAGAATGAAGGACAAATTAGTTGTGAATATCACCGAGTTTGAAAGGGAGCCTATTGGTCAGGTAATGGTGACAGCTGATTTTCTTTCTGATTTGACAGTAGCCTACATCAAATGTGGAATATTTACAAACGGGCACCTGCTGTCTTGGATTATACAGTAAATAATTTGCGAAATGAAACAAAAACATTTACATTTACATTTAGCAGACGCTTTTATCCAAAGCGACTTACATATGTGCGACTTACAATGTATACACATTTTACATTTTACATTTACACTGATGGCACACTGCACATCAGGAGCAATTAGGGGTTCAGTGTCTTGCTCAAGGACGCTTCGACAGGGAATCGAACTAGCAACCTTCTGATTACTAAACGACTTCTCTACCACTATAACACATCACAGTTAAAGTTGTATTAGGTAGTATTGATTGATATGAATGGGTGACATGAAGTGGAATACTATGAAAGTATTTGTTCGGTGAATTAGCGCGCGTTCTCTCCAAACAGACGCAGTTAACGTTTTTTTATGTCATCCTCTGAGAATGTAGTATGTTGCAATTTATGTGATTTCTTTGCAGATACATAAATGGTTCCCCAAGGGTTGTGCGTGTTGTAAAGCAATTCAACGCCAGAACTGTAGGTTTTATTTTGAGTGAAGTAAGCATATTTATTGCAGCGGGACAAAGGAAAAAAACTTACCGGAGCATGAAAGTGTAGTGGGCGAAAGGCTTGATGTTATGAATACATGTGTTACACGAAATACAAAGGTTGGCAATTCAATAGCCTACCAGTGGCGAAAAAGACAGATCACATGATGCAGAAGTTCGTTTATTGATACATCTTTTATTGACGGCCACAGCGCTTTAAAACGACATGTTTATAAGTTAAATTATTCGAAGGTGAAAGATAGAAGGCGAGAGAATCGCCAGGTGTACCTGTGAAGTGGAGTTAACTTGCGGCCCACACCATTGTATTACAAACAGACATAGCCTACATAATGAGAAGGTACACCTGGCGATTCTCTCGCCTTTTATCTTTCACTTTTGTATGTAACTTATAAACACGTCGTTTTAAAGCGCTGTGGCTGTCCTTAAAATATGTGTCAATAAACGAACTTCTACATCATGTAAAGCAGACATGTTGACTTCTTATTAAGATATTTTAAATATGAAATGTTCAATGCCTTATCGTGCTGATGGCTGACCTGAGCCCTAGTATGATTTCTAAATATTTGTCGAAGACGGCCTAGCTGGTCGGGTCCAGTTGGAAGAGGTGAGGAGATATGAACATTTATACAACCCCAATGACCTCGTTGCCATCATTCACTGTGTGTGTGGACCATAGACATATATATATATACTGTATATCTATCGTGTGGACAACAATACCTGGTAAATAAATAAACCAACGACTTCCACACACAAAGACGTCATTCTCTAGGTTGTCTTCGACAAAAAACGTTACTCCACCTATTGTTCTGGCGGTGAATTGCTTTGCAACACGCGCAACCCTTTTAGGAACCATGAATTGAAACGAGTACATTTACACAACAATTACACAACAATTTACACAACCACAGCCGCTGTTGCAGAAGCATGCGCCCGCCTTAAGCGGCAGAAAAAGGGCACTGTTCATTAGAAACCCTCTGAGAGCCTGTGCAGCTTCATACTAACATGAGTTCATATACACTTCACGTTATATAATGAGTTCATATTACACACACTAGCAACTGCCAACTGTTGACTGTTAAAGGTGGTTCCCCAAGCTAGAGATATCATATATAGTACATAGCTACACACACCTGTTTCTTTATCATTATTTATGGATTTGTACCTTGATTTGTATCTGGATGTCCTGCCCTGTAATATAAAGAGCTAATCATGTGGTTGGAAATGGCATAACTGATGTTTCTCCTCACCTGAACATTCTGTTTATTTCCACTGTTCCCATAGCAATAATTGCGCTGTGGAATTTGGTGCATGCACAGTGAGCAAGAAGACTAAAGTCTTGGGTAAAAGACTAAAGTGGTTGGGTAAAAAATATTTACATGTACACACCCCATTCATTTAGATAGCAGCCTGATCTTGTTTGCCTGAAATGGCAAAACATTTGTTTGTTGTGAATGAATTATGCAAAAGAGAAGCAACATGAATAGTGCCTTCCTTATGAGAGCAAGAGGGGCCTAACACGATAGGCCATTTTTTCCCTGAAATGTGAAACATTCCTCCAAGCAATCTGTAGCTTCGATTGGATTGGTTTCATATCAGGATAACGTGAAACGTTTTCAGGAAGTGATTTTAGGCACGGCCCATTTAACAAATGCCCCTAAGTGAAGCATATCTGGTAATAAAAGGAGTTTACAATGTGGTGATGACAACACGGCTGTGTGAGTGACAGCCGTTGTTTTAGGACCATTGCTTCAGGCCACTGCTGTTCTGTTCACACTCAGTGTTGCGTAGCCAGCAATATTAACGTTTACTGTCATACACATCTGGTGATAATTATGGTGGAAGGAGGACTTAATGTAGGTGGGAACAATTACAGTGAGAACAACTTTTGAGGATTCTAAACCAACACAAATGTGATGTGAATGTGAGACTGAAAGAATGCTTGAAAGTCTTTAAAAATGCTGGTTGGCAAATGTAAGGTATAGCTGTGGTTATCTCCTGCCTCAAATACAGCAAGAAAACAAAGAAAACAAGAAGAGGGGAAGAAAAACAAATGGCACCCAACTTCCTTACCTCCTCCAAAAAACGAATAATATATTCTAGGATAAACTAGGTGGCTGGGTGAGAACAATTACAGCGATAACGGCTTTTGACATTTCTAAACCAACAAAAATTTCTCATGAAAATGAGACTCGAAGAAACCTTGAAAGTCTTTGAGTGAAAATATAAGAACATGTAAAAGTGCGTGATTGGGTCTTAGAAGACAAGCCTGTAGCCATAGGTGTTCATTTTAGAATCACTTCTAGTCCATAAATTCAGTCTAGTTGGCTCCAAACACTGAACTCTCCTTGCCATTGCCATTTGGTCCCACAAGACAAGTTGGCACTGAACTGAACACTCAAGTTGTAATGGTGGATGCAGCATCTGAACTGGTTGTCACAGAAGCAGCATTTGTGTCAGTAATAGTTAATGCAGCCTACACAGCAATTATTGCAACAGAAGCTAATGTAGTCAGAGGAGTATTAGATTCTGATGTTTTGGTCAAAGCCGTCTGTAATATTGTATCAGAAGTGGAACATTTAGCATGGTGACATGCATTATAAAGTTTTGACTTTTTCGTTAGTACCCTAATGAATTAGTTGCCCTTAATTTAAGAAGCATTATGAAGTTTTTGTATAAAAATAGTGAGCTAAGTAGCTAAAAGACTACTCACAGACCTGCATAATAACACAGTTGGCACTGATATATGTGGCAACGCCATGCTGTAAAAGCTGTTCTTATATACTTTCAGGGTTTCTGACCCGTAGCACAAGACAATGTATAAAATGGCCTCAGCGGCTAGCGCCAGGTTTGCCTATCCTTCACATGACTATTGTCCTCAAATTCATTTTGATGGTATAAAGCTAGCCAACTGTAAATTTACACTACAGTGGATATTCCTCTATTCTGGCTCTACCCCATGCCTCAACAGGGCCGGAACCATCACAGCTGCTGTGTGGGTTGTCTCTTGACTATGGATGCTATCTGTACATCTCCTTTCATTTTTTTCCCAGCGTACTGTCATAACAGCTTTGACTTTGTTGTGACTGTTGTAGTGGTGTCATTGCTCGAGTCAACTGCTATCCTAAAACCTATTGTTTCGTTCATGTCATGTCATTCATCATTATCATTCATTTATGTAGAGCCTGTAGGTATGAATAGTTTCTCAATTGTAGAGTGTGCCTTGGGGAAGCAGTTCTGATGGGTTATGTGAAAATAAGTGTAGATATTTTTTTTTAATACTCTACAGTTGTATTTCTACATTTCAAGAACACTGTTTCAAGTCAGAACGTTCCTGTCAGAAACCCTTATTGAATCAGAATGTGAATCCTTTTCAGAACTTTTTAGAACCCTTTCCTTAAATAATTATGATTTGTAGAACGCTCTAGATCAGCAGTGAGGGTGGGTAAGCTTTGGACATGATTTATTCATGTTAAATCTAGTTGACTATCCTGATAATGTCACTGGCTTGGCTTGACTGAAAACAGAGCCCCATCAAGGACATGAACCTTTATTCTGGAATCTACAACATAATCTGAAACCTGTCCCTGTATCAGAGGCCTGATTAGAATCTTTTTCTGAACCAAAGGTCTGTCCATTTCTTTCAAGAACCCTTTTCAGAAACTGTTTGACTGTACTGTGAACAGGGCCTGTGGTGTAAATCACATGTGAAACATGTGACATGAGTTCCCAGTGTAACTTGAATTATCTATTTGCTAACAGTTGTGCTTTTAATGGAAAGTGTCTATTATTTTTCCACTCATGGAATGTTGAAGACCAGCATTCACATTTTGCCCATACTCCCACAGTGCTTATTTGGATCAGTGGCTTTGGTTGATGATGAAGGTCTGTCAGTGGTATGCATGCTAATGCTAAACATTTAGCCACCCAAGATAACCTGCACACTGTGTCCTCATTAGCTGCTAACTCTGCAGCAGATCTGGCAAAGAACTGGGCGACAATGAGTCAGCAGGCAGGTGGAATGTGGGAGTATGAGATTCCTATCAGCAGACACAGACTATGAGAAATGAAGTTACCCAATGGGTGAGCCTGCTTGTGTGACAGAATCTGGTTCAGCAGGTTGTAGCTACGAGGTTGACGGTGCTGTCTTACCTGAGGTGAGGTGTGTTGGTGTCCTTGATTCAGGCACTGTTTCGGGGGCAGGGAATGGAAGAGAGTTGGTAAATTCATCTGCAGTGGTCAAAGTTCCTTTTGTGTGTGTCTGGAGCGCTGGTGTGCTGCTCTGTGAGGGAGGTGTGTCATTGTGGGAAGTGGAGGACATAATAGATCGAGGCCAGGATGTGTTTGTGGGCTCAGATTTTGGAGGTTGTGTGGTGGCTGGGCTTTGAGTTGGAAATACTGTGACACCAGTTGCAAAATAGCTTTGAGTCCCTGAGCTTGTGTTTGCAGATACAGTCTCTGCTATTACTGTAATTTCTTTGGTTTCCGCCTTTGCATGTGCACGAGATACATTCACCAGATCTCCAGATCTGTTCGTAACAGCCATGTGCACTTCTGTCACAGTTGGGTTAGCTGGCGATGAATGCAGGGTTGAACCTGCAGGTGCCAGTGATGACGATGTCTCAGGGGTTGGAATGTCAGCGGTCACATTTGAGCCAGGTCCGTCACCCGTTGTCGAGTCTGTTTGGGTTTCTTGAGTCTGGTGCTTTACCTTGCTGGCCATAGGCGATGTCTGGCTAACAACAGTGGAAAAGGAAGGTGCAGGGCTTTGGGTGGGTGTGAGATGGGAGGTGGTGTCCACTCCAAGCTCTGCATTATTACTATGTAGCAACTGGTCCACAGTTGTCAGATTTTGAAGTGGGTCGGGGACAGCTTGCGTGACACATAAGGCAGCTGTAAAAAAGTCAAGGGACTTCTGGTTAGGTGTTTTTCTAAATGACAAATAAAATCCTTACAGGCATTAACAGTCATATGACAAGACCGTCACTTTTATATTTCTGAGAGATATTTGGCGACATTGTAGAAATGAAACATCAGAGCAACAACATAGTAATTCAATGACTTTAGTTCAAGACCGGGCAGAGATAACTGCCGTCAAATTTGCCTGATGGCCAAAGAGTCAAATTAGTTTGAGGTCTAATTCAGGTTATGGGGTGTGCGTCACAACTTACCCAGGAGGAATGAGAGCAATGTCATGGCTGCTGGCTGAACGCCACACAGTCTTACACCGACGATCTGATGCCAGGAAAGACAAAACATTTTTATTTCATCATGATCTCTTACAATTGACGTCCTCACATACCATCTGCTATAAATGCATCTCCCATCAATAGTGTATGCATGCATTAAACATATTTTTGCAAGTACATGCCTCTTTATACGTCAGGTAACACAGAGCACACATGAATCAAGTTCTACATCGGTATGAGAAACTTGGATCAGTCCCCAGCAGGGAGTGGCAGAGACAAAACATCTCCAGAAACAGGTTTCTGAATCACCCACTGAAGCAGTTGAAGGGAGGTAATGTGCCTGTTCATTTTACAACATTACATTGCCAAGTATAGTTCATTACACTGGTAGTAAAAATAAAAATATACAACTGCAAAATACAAGAGTGGGTGATTACTAGTAATTGATTCACCCTCCTCAACCTTGCGTCTTTTGAAATGAAAATTGTCTGACAACCATGATGTGTCTGACGATCAAAAGCAGACTTTCTGTTCATTGCCACTGAGGACGGGGTGGAGGCTTTGGAGGGCGCAGCTCAGCTTGTCCTGAAGCTTCATGGGGAATGAAAGCTGACTGGACAAAGTTGGGGCCATGCTATTCATTTTAGGAAAAACTAAGTTTTCACCATATTCGTGTGGTTATGTTCACAAATAGCATGACTAATAATTTCAACACACTCTTATTTTACCAATTTTAACCTTAAACACAGGTGACAAAATTATTGCAAAGGGTAACACAATAACACATTCGGTACACACTTGGGTACTGTGGACCCACTTGTACGTCATTCGCCACTCTATCTGTTGGCAAACACTTGTGTCTGAGAGCCGTGACCAGATACTCTTGAGAAACTGACGAAGGGTGGTGCCAGTCAAATTTTTTTTTTGTTACTTACCTTTCAGGAATGATCGATGGCTACAGCAGATATGACCGATAAGATCAAAATGTCCCAAAATGTCTTCCACCTCCTAGGTATCAAACACTCCCATTTGCCAATCCCACTGAAGACATATAGATATCCATATAGCGTGTTTATTTTACGTCCTGATTTACTTTACGTCCAAAAATGAGGCAGTTGAATCGAACATTTCCTGCTTTGTCATCAGGAAGAAGGCTGCCGGTAAACTGAGTATGTGTTCTGATGTAATCAACCTGGCAATGACAAACCTGCTTGGCAACAATCCTTCACTATTTTTATAACCACTGGTGTTCTTTACATGTATTTTCATAATAATATGAATTGATGTTCAGACTAAATACAAATGTCAAAACCACCATATATTTGTGAAAAATGTGAGATTAAATTATGTCAAGAAATGTACAGACATACATTGCCAGCATAGAATCACTGTGCTCCGTGTGTCAAGGTAGCAGACTTTTTTTCCCCCATGGTATCTGTTCATGATGCTAACACACAGGAACAGCCATCTTTTGTCAGGAAAAACACATACCTTCATTTCTACCTAGTTGTCATTGCTGGTAATTGGCCTTGTGGGAGTTATTGCTTTGTCTCAGATCACAACTCAAAATATAATAAACACTGAGTGACCACTACCGTTATGTCACCTCTCTCTCTGTTGGGTCGCTTATCAAGTAAACAGTGTAACCCCACTGTGTTGCTATTAAAAGCTGGTGTGGTAGTTGCTGCAGCTGTTGTGGGTGCTGTTGTGGTAGTTGCAGAGGCTGTTGTGGGTGCTGTTGTGGTATTTGCAGCGGCTGTTGTGGGGGCTGTTGTGGTAGTTGCTGGAGCTGTTGTGGTAGTTTGGGAAGCTGTTGTGGGTGCTGTTGTTGTAATTTCGGAAACTGTTGTGGGACCGGTTGTGGTAGTTGCAGCGGCTGTTGTGGGGGCTGTTGTGGTAGATTGGGAAACTGTTGTGGTAGTTGCAGCGGCTGTTGTGGTAGTTGCTGGAGCTGTTGTGGGGGCTGTTGTGGTAGTTTGGGAAGCTGTTGAGATAATAAACACTAAGGAGTCTGTGATGTCTCCTACCTCTCAGTTTCGCTTATCAAGAAGACAATGTTACCCCACTGTGTTGCTATTAAAATAACTAACTAGGACATTGTCGTCATTCCTCAATTCCTCATGGGCTGGATGTGAAAGGAAATCAGCATTACATTGACGTTGTGACGCAAAAGACATGACAGACTGACCAACACTGGCAGGTGTGGCAGTTGTTTGTTGTTCATTGTATTCCAGATATGATGGGGCATAAGAGAAGCAGCCTTTGATGAAGCAGATAACAATATTAAAGGATAAAAAGACATGCTTGTCCTTTATAATCAACATATCTTGTGTAAGATTGACATCAACTTCAAGAAATAACCCACTGAACTGCACTTTTAACTTGTAGGCATTTTCAACTCACACAGTTAGAAAGATGACAACATCAAGCTGAATTATCCAATTCATTTAAAATATGGCTCATTTATGTTGATTGGACTACATTTTTGCATTCATGTGTAAAGACTATGGTTATTAATGGTAAAAGAGGCATTCGTGTTTGGGATTCATCCCTCATCTTTGTTTCTTTAGTCCTCAGACTGTCTTTGGACTCCAGATCTCGTCTCTCCTGGCTTACAGGGTCGTACGCTCGAAGCAACTGACCGCAGCCTCTCACTAGCGGTGCACCTGGAACTGAGTTCTCTGAACCACCCTGCAAAAGTGGATGGAGAGCGGAATCAGCTGCAACCATTATGAGCCCTCAGGAGGATTATCCATCAGCAACTGTTGTGGTAGTTGCTGGAGTTGTTGTGGGGGCTGTTGTGGTAGTTGCTGGAGCTGTTGTGGTAATTTGGGAAGCTGTTGTGGGTTCTGTTTTGGTAGTTTGGGAAGCTGTTGTGGGGGCTGTTGTGGTAGTTTGGGAAGCTGTTGTGGGTGCTGTTGTGGTAGTTTGGGAAGCTGTTGTGGGTTCTGTTGTGGTAGTTTGGGAAGCTGTTGTGGTAGTTTGGGAAGTTGTTGTGGGGGCTGTTGTGGAGATAATAAAGTCTATGATGTCTCCTACCTCTCAGTTTCGCTTATCAAGAAGACAACGTTACCCCACTGTGTTGCTATTAAAATAACTCACTAGGACATTGTCGTCATTCCTCAGTTCCTCATGAGCTGGATGTGAAAGTAAATCAGCATTGCATTGACGTTGTGACGCAAAAGACATGACAGACTGACCAACACTGGCAGGTGTGGCAGTTGTTTGTTGTTCATTGTATTCCAGATATGATGGGGCATAAGAGAAGCAGCCTTTGATGAAGCAGATAACAATATTAAAGGATAAAAAGACATGCTTGTCCTTTATAATCAACATATCTTGTGTAAGATTGACATCAACTTCAAGAAATAACCCACTGAACTGCACTTTTAACTTGTAGGCATTTTCAACTCACACAGTTAGAAAGATGACCACATCAAGCTGAATTAGCCAATTCATATAAAATATGGCTCATTTATGTTGATTTGACTACATTTTTGCATTCATGTGTAAAGACTATGGTTATTAATGGTAAAAGAGGCATTTGTGTTTACGATTCATCCCTCATCTTTGTTTCTTTAGTCCTCAGACCCTCTTTGGACTCCAGATCTACTCTCTCCTGGCCTACAGGGTCGTACGCTCGAAGCAACAGACAGCAGCCTCTCACTAGCGGTGCACCTGGAACTGACTTCTCTGAACCACCCTGCAAAACTGGATGAAGAGCGGAATCAGCTGCAGCCATTATGAGCCCTCAGGAGGATTATCCACCAGCAACTGTTGTGGTAGTTGCTTGAGCTGTTGTGGGGGCTGTTGAGGTAGTTGCTTGAGCTGTTGTGGGGGCTGTTGTGGTAGTTGCTTGAGCTGTTGTGGTAGTTTGGGAAGCTGTTGTGGGTGCTGTTGTGGTAGTTTGGGAAGCTGTCAGTGTTGTGCACGTTCACACCTCTCATGAACTAGTTCAAAGTTCAGTTCATACAATTAAACATGAATCGTTCACGTTCATAGTTCACCATTTAAATTCTGAACTAGTTCATAGTTCAGTTCATTTTCATTTTTTTTTTATTAGTATGTAGTACCATTTAAATAATGAATTATACAGGGAACTAATAATAATAACTTGCTCTTCAGCAATGATATGCTACTGACTTAATCTCAGATCAACAAGGGCATGTACACTAAATGAAAGACTCAAATGTTAGCATAGGTAAACCCTGTAACACTCGTATTTGTACATTAGCAGCTTATGCTAAGCGAGTTCACGAACAGTGCATCATGCTAGATCAATTAAGTGACAGTGCTCGTAACAATGATGATAAAGCTAAACTATAACAAACACATAATGACGAGGTAGGCTACAAAGTCAAACTCACGTATACATGGACGCACACAACTTCCACAAAGTGCAACGTTCAATTATGTGAAAATATGCCCGAAGTTAACTGCTACTGCATCTAAATATGCCATGAAGCGATATCAAAACATTGCACCGTGAGAAGTGGAGTCACATGACCAACGCAATTACCAAATATGGTCATTTACCGAAACATGGTCTGTCTGGGCAATATAACAAATAATTACTATGGCTGAGCAACGACATGGTACAAGCATTCGATTTAGACAGCGTCTTTCCTCAGCAGAAGGAAAACATTCCGTAATGTTTTAGCCAGACCTCAGTGGCGCTGGACCTCAGATAATATGAACGTGTTCACCGTTCAAATTAATTATTTGTCATGAAGTTGCGTTCAGTTAATCGTTCTCATAAAAATGAACGTTTTCAATGAACGCGTTCTTTTGAACGCGTTCACGCACAACACTGGAAGCTGTTGTGGTAGTTTGGGAAGCTGTTGTGGTAGTTTGGGAAGTTTTTGTTGGGGCTGTTGTGGAGATAATAAAGTCTGTGATGTCACCTCACTCTCAGTTTCGCTTATCAAGAAGACAATGTTGCCCCACTGTGTTGCTATTAAAAGAACTAACTAGGACATTGTCTTCATTCCTCAATTCCTCATGAGCTGGATGTGAAAGTAAATCAGCATCACATTGACGTTGTGACGCAAAAGACATGACAGACTGACCAACACTGATAGGTGCGGCAGTTGTTTGTTGTTCATTGTATTCCAGAGAAGATAGGGAAATAAGCAGCCTTTGATGAAGCAAAGATAACAATATTATAGGATATAAAAACATGTTTGTCCTTTATAATCAACATATCTTGTGTAAGATTGACATCAGCTTCAAGAAAGAACCCACTTAACTGCACTTTTAAAACCAGTTTGTAGGCATTTTCAACTCACACAGTTAGAAAGATGACAACATCAAGCTGAATTAGCTAATTAATTTAAAATGACTCAATTATGTTGATTGGACTACATTTTTGCATTCTTGTGTCAAGACTATGGTTATTAATGGTAAAAGAGGCATTTGTGTTTACGATTCATCCCTCATCTTTGTTACTTTAGTCCTCAGACCCTCTTTGGACTCCAGATCTCCTCTCTCCTGGCCTACAGGGTCGTACTCTCGAAGCAACAGACAGCAGCCTCTCACTAGTGGTGCACC
This sequence comes from Clupea harengus, assembly GCF_900700415.2. NCBI lineage: Eukaryota > Metazoa > Chordata > Actinopteri > Clupeiformes > Clupeidae > Clupea > Clupea harengus. Next base: position 17,487,749 of record NC_045169.1, read on the forward strand.
TGGAACTGACTTCTCTGAACCACCCTGCGAAACTGGATGGAGAGCGGAATCAGCTGCAGCCATTATGAGCCCTCAGGAGGATTATCCATCAGCAACTGTTGTGGTAGTTGTGGGGGCTGTTGTGGTAGTTGCTTGAGCTGTTGTGGGGGCTGTTGAGGTAGTTGCTTGAGCTGTTGTGGTAGTTTGGGAAGCTGTTGTGGGTGCTGTTGTGGTAGTTTGGGAAGCTGTTGTAGTAGTTTGGGAAGTTGTTGTGGGGGCTGTTGTGGAGATAATAAAGTCTGTGATGTCACCTCACTCTCAGTTTCGCTTATCAAGAAGACAATGTTACCCCACTGTGTTGCTATTAAAAGAACTAACTAGGACATTGTCGTCATTCCTCAATTCCTCATGAGCTGGATGTGAAAGTAAATCAGTATTACATTGACGTTGTGACGCAAAAGACATGACAGACTGACCAACACTGATAGGTGCGGCAGTTGTTTGTTGTTCATTGTATTCCATAGAAGATGGGGAAATAAGCAGCCTATGATGAAACAAAGATAACAATATTATAGGATGTAAAAACATGCTTGTCCTTTATAATCAACCTATCTTGTGTAAGATTGACATCAGCTTCAAGAAAAAACCCACTGAACTGCACTTTTAACACCAGTTTGTAGGCATTTTCAACTCACACAGATAAAAAGATGACAACATCAAGCTGAATTAGCCAATTCATATAAAATATGGCTCATTTATGTTGATAGGGCTACATTTTTGCATTCATGTGTCAAGACTATGGTTATTAATGGTAAAAGAGGCATTTGTGTTTACGATTCATCCCTCATCTTTGTTACTTTAGTCCTCAGACCCTCTTTGGACTCCAGATCTCCTCTCTCCTGGCCTACAGGGTCGTACGCTCGAAGCAACAGACAGCAGCCTCTCACTAGCGGTGCACCTGGAACTGACTTCTGTGAACCACCCTGCAAAAGTGGATGGAGAGCGGAATCAGCTGCAACCATTATGAGCCCTCAGGAGGATTATCCACCTACACACATCCGATAGCTGGGCTGCCATCCAACTCCATTGCATGTGTAATCCAAGTTCAGGAAATGCAAGTCTGTGTGCGTTTCCATCAGCTGCTAATTCAAAATTGACACTGTCATCACAGGAGGAGTTGCGGTTGTCATGCTAGGAATGCTATTCTTACATTTCCGTGAGGTAATCCATCCCCGACAAAAGAAACAAATAGTGCGAGGCCTGAGAGGCTAGTGAAATGACCGTACGAGTCTTTATAGACTAGTTGCCTATAACAATACATACCTTAACAATACATGCTTACTGTTGCTTTAAACTAGATAATAATCATGTAAAGATGTTATCCAGTAACTGGAACACATAGCAATCACACTGGGAACAGAAGCCTTTTGACACACGCAGCTTTGTCTTAATTATAAGAAACGACTCTAAGAAAGAGGAAGTGACCGAAAAGATAAACTCTGTCTGGGCTTAAAGTATGCCCCAGACAGTCACCTGTAGAGTGCACTGGCACGGTTGGCATTTTAAGATGTTAAGATTTTTGTGTTGCTTGGTATTTGTTTTGCTTTTATTTCCTTGTTTGTTTTTATTGTTCTTATTGATGCATGTATCGCCCTCATTGTTGTATTGTGTTTGTCTCCTGTTGAAAATAAAAAACAAAAAATTTGAATTCAAACACATGCTTTGCTTATACTTTGCTCCTAAACATAGACTCAACATACACTTGTTAAACATATTCTTGTTTATCTTCAGCATAAGAAAAACACATAATGTACATACACACATAATTTTGTTCACAACGCTACAATTACACAATAACAGTGAAAAAATACATATGATTATGTAAAGTTTAAATAAAATGTAATATCACCAATACTCCGATTTTTACAATACCATGGTAATATTAGAAATTAAAGTCTAAAAATGTAAAGACTGTATAAGTATACCTTGCATGAATTGTACTAAATCTCAAAGTAAGATTATAAACAATAAGAAGAACTTCAGCAGCTGTGTGTCTTTGTGTGTCTACACATTGTAAAGCATTGGACTACACCAGCGTTTCTCAAAGTGTGTGGCGCAGAGACTTGACAATTGGGGCGCGAATGGACTCGATGAACGGGAGATTTTCCCGTTGCAATGCCTTCCTTTATAGACAATAACGACCATACACCCCGATCGCACTAAACAACCATACTCAAACAAAGGAATATTGTATTAATTTGCCTATTAAGTATTGTATTGTATTAATTAGCCAGTTGTTAACCTTTCCTGCTAGTCGTAGTCGGAGATTACAGGGGAGACTTATGTTTACTGCTCCAGGGCCGAAGTGTTGTATTTTGTAAACTCCGGGGTTATCTCCATTTCCCTTGAGATTGTCAAGAACAACTTTAGCAGAAACATTTAATAAAATCACAGCAATAGTAATATTTTAAATATTTACTTATATAATATTTGTATATTGTAAGGCTCCATTGTCCATCACTGTACATTTAGTAAGATATAGCATAATTTATGCTGTAATACTTGCTTTTCCTGCACTGTAAATAATACTATATTTTTACACTTCTGGTTAGATGCTAACTGCATTTCATTGGCTTTGCACCCTTACTACTCACAATGACAATAAAGTTGAATCTAATCTGATCTAATTTATACACATGAACCTGTTTCCACCCATGAGCATTGTTAGTTGATCCACCCCCTTCCAGCAAAATATTCTTTGCTAAATTTAAGCTTTTCAACTGAGGGATTTCATATTCCAGTTATTATTGCTTACTAACGCTCAAAATTCACATAAAAAAATTGGATGGAAACCCAGTTATTCATTTAAGAGTAAGTTAAAGTGGATTGAGTGTCTGGCTTCATGGTGCCAGGGTGGGGATGTGGCCTTCCTGTAATTGATGGTGTCGGTGAAGGATACGTATTTCCGCTGGGATTGGTATTAAAGCCGGAAGTGAGTACGTAATTCCGGTCTCCGGCTGGTTAAAACTTGTCATCTGACCGGAACTATCATACATGTCTTGAGAAAAGCCTGAGGTTTCAGGGGTGATGTGCCCTGAGTGCAAAAACAAGATGCAGACTATCAAATTAATTTTTACACATAATTATAAAGACTACTTATCAGTGCTATTCAGTACACCACATACCGCAGTAAATTACAAATGCATACATTAAACGTAATTAAGTACTCACTTCCGGTTTTAATACCGATCCCACCGGAAATACGAATACTTGGCCGACAGATACAACTGCTGTGGAAGAGAGTTTGTTAAGCACTCTACTCTGACTTTACTTCTTACTGACCACATATCCCATGATGCTTAGAGTGGGGTTGACTGTCTTGACTCTCTGATGACGTGTGAAATTGACCATGCAAAATCTCCAACAACAACAACAACAACAACAAAATGTATGAGGTATATGTACGGATACCATGGATACCGTGCTGTATCTGTAATGTTTCATAGTAGAGGGAAGGCACCCATTCAGTTCAAGTGTGTGCGGCCTTCTGATCCATCCAACTGATCCATCCAACCTTTACTTAGAAAAGCATAGCAAAGCATAGAATAGAAAGCCTTTATTGTCATTGTATAGCTTTGCATACAACCAAATTTGGAGCGCTGCTTCTCCTACATTGCTGGTACTTTTCCATTGTAAACTGAGCTACAAGAATAGCTGTTACGGTGTCATGTTATTATTATGCCAAGAAGACACATTGGCAGGGCATAGTTTGATCAAGGTATGAATGTCACTGCGTGGTCCTTCCGCATTTTCACTTGTGATGATGTCAGCCTTGCCAAAGTTGATTTTAAACCACCTGAGCCAAGAGAACAAAAGGTGCCATTATGTTTTGAGGCAAATTTGCCTTTGTAGGTATTATAGGTATGGCATCATGAGTGTAGACTTAATGCCAAAAGAGCTTCTCAGAAATGAAGTGTAGTCTGTTTGGGCAATAGTGGCAACCGCCATTTCAATTAAAGGAGCACAGAGGAGAAAACTGTCCCCCGACTCTTACTTCTAAGAAGGAGTTTTTGGGGGGCTATTCCAAGTATGTGGTTTAGTGACAAACCTGGGTGAGTTAACAGAGTAAACGGTAAACTTCCTCATAGAAGAGCCCTATAGAGCTCTTTTGGGAGGTTTAAACACCATGTACCTGGAAATACCCCCTGGTCTAAAACTAGCGACCTGAAAGTCATGCAAAAAAAACTTTGCAAGCCCCCAACAACAGCACAGTTGGCACTGATAAGAGCTTGCTAGCATGCTAACTGAGTTCTTTTGGCAACATGGTTGTCATGCTAGGAATGCTATTCTTACATTTCCGTGAGGTAATCCATCCCCGACAAAAGAAACAAATAGTGCTAAACCTGAGGGGCTAGTGGGAAGGATAAGAATGTGTATCTGTCCTTCAAATGACCATATGAGTCTTTATAGACTAGTTGCCTATAACAATACATGCCTCGAAAGTTGCTTACTGTTGCTTTAAACTAGATAATAATCATGTAAAGATGTTATCCAGTTACGGGAACACAGCAATCACACAAAAGCCTTTTGACACACCCAGCTTTGTCTGAATTACAAGAAACGATTCTAAGAAAGAGGAAGTGACAGAAAAGATAAACTCTGTCTGGGCTTAAAGTATGCCCCAGGCAGAGTCACCTGTAGAGTGCACTGGCACGGTTGGCATTTTAAGATTTTTTTTGTTGATTGGTATTTGTTTTGCTTTCATTTCCTTGTTTGTTTTTTATTGTTCTTATAGATGCATTTATCGCCCTCATCGTTGTATTGTGTTTGTCTCCTGTTGAAAACAAAAACAAAAATTTGAATTCAAACAAATCTTTTGCTTATACTTTGCTTCAAACATAGACTCAACATACACTCTTCAGCATAAAAAAACCACATAATGTACATACACACATAATTTTGTTCACAACGCTACAATTACACAATAACAGTGAAAAAATACATATGATTATGTAAAGTTTAAATAAAATGTAATATCACCAATATTCCGATTTATACAATACCATGGTAATACTAGAAATTAAAGTCTAAAAATGTAAAGACTGTATAAGTAGGCTATACCTTGCCTGTATTGTACTAAATCTCAATGTAAGATTATAAACAATAAGAAGAACTTCAGCAGCTGTGTGTCTGTGTGTGTCTACACATTGTAAACCATTGGACTACACCAGCGTTTAACCGCTGTTAAGTATTTTTTTGTATTAATTAGCCAGTTGTTAACCTTTCCTACTAGTCATAGTCGGAGATTACAGGGGAGACTTTTGTTTACTGCTCCAGGGCCGAAGTGTTCTATATTCTAAACAACGGGGTTATCTCCCTTTCCCTTCGGTCTGCGGTTGACTAGCAAATTAATGGCAACTTGATTTGGCCCGAGGATTTATTCTCGACACTGGTTGTACAAAGTTCAACGTTACAGCAACAAAACTTTGCTCCGGTCGCTACATCTGATCTATCCGTGTGCATCACCGTTCTCTCTCGCGCGCGCGCGCGTTCTCTCTCTCTCTCTCTCTCTCTCTCTCTCTCTCTCTCTCTCTCTCTCTCTCTCTCTCTCTCTCTCGCTCTACCACACCCACCCCGTGTTGCCCCATTATACATTATGTATACATTACAGGAGCTGCACCATTATACAACACTGTATTAACATTAGATGGGGGACCAGGATGAAAATGTGACCTGGAACGATTTTGATTGGAAAATGGAAATGGATGGAAATGGATCCGGAAAATTTTGATTGACGTCGGCGTATTAATTGCAGCGGAACAATGAAAAAACTTTCCCGCAGCATGAAAGTGTAGTGGGCGACAGGCTAATATTGACTTTATGGAGATTTTAAGCTTGGCTTACCATTGATAACACAATTGTATAGTAGGCCCTTTTTCTTTATTTTTGGAAGGATTGACACCATTGCACAGGTTATTTGTTATTGATTTTCTCTATTTTTTTAACTGATGTTATTTGTTCTTGATTAAGATTTATAACGTATCGTTATTTCAATATATTTGACCATTCTAAGCTTGGCATAGCATTTTATTGGAGCGATGAGGGACAGGTGGGGCTTGAAAAGGCCCCCTTGTTCAAAGTGGGGAATTACAGAAAAAGTTTGAGAACCACTGGACTACACTGACCTCTGTGGCCAGCTAAAGGCTATAGCAGCATTGCAATAATGAAGCAGAAGTTTTGAGGAGCTCTATACATTCATTTCTCATAAATCTGTAACTGTGACTGTGTGTGTGCTGAAACATGCTGCACATTTAATATCAACTTTTAAATTGCCAGAAAATTTTCAAATGAGACTGAGTTTTAAAAATGCATATATTGTAAATCAAGTTTTTATTTATGATTGCCTACAAACATGTCTACATTCATATTACCCATGTAGAGATAAACACTGGGACCCGTTGTGTTTTTGCTGACCAAATGTTAAGAAAATTTTATAAATAAAGCAAAAAAGGTGGTTCAAAACTGGAGTCTGGAAGACTCATGTTTTTTTAGAAACTCAAGTTCATTATCTAAGAGCGCCATCCTGTGGCTCATTAAATAACTGTTCTTATTAGCATCTATCACATTAATTCAAATGCTTCCATGTATATTTCTGCGTTATGTGATGTTTCATTGTAGGCATAGGTGATTTTCCTAGATGATTAAAGAATTGTTTGTTGTAGGTGTGTCAACACAGTGAACCATACTACTACATTTAAAACATGATTTATTAATGCCTAACGGGAAAATGAAACATCAAATCTGACAAAATCATCATGGAAATATTACAAAAAATTGTATACCACCCAAGCAGGTTGGTTAATCCTGAAATTGTATCTGTTAATATTCAATATGAAAAACCCTCTTCATCTTATCTAAACTTTTGACAGTGGCATTCCCTTAGAGGGGGATTTTATTTTCTCAGTTTTGCTATAGAAAGTGTGCCTCTACCTAATTCAGGATCTCAATATATATTATATATATATAAATATTACACTTTTGTTTTTTTGACCTGTTGACAGGTCCATAAGGGCGATTGGGGCGACATTGGGGCGACACACTGCCTAGGGGAAAACAAACAAAAAAAAAAAAAAAACTCCTGATGTATGAACGCAATGTAAATGTAAATTTAAATGTAATAATTTTTTTTCTGTCGGATTCTACCACTAGACCGTCTGATCTACCTCTGTATGTCATTGTCGAATCAGGTCACAGTCATTCAGTCAGCCTAAAGTCGTGCTTCAAATGGCCCCGCCCCTTCTGGGGCGATTTGGGGCGAAATGAAAATCGCCCCAGACCTCTCCCATTGACTCCCATGTTAAATCCATTTTTTTCACAAAACAGAGCTCTCAATGCATTCTCTATGGCTTCCGGGAGGGCTCGCCCCTCCATGTCGTGTCATAAGTAATGGACGTAAAAGCCTATACGAACGTCATACAGCTTCGACAGAGGCATATTCTGTCAAGATTGCTCCTGTTCAGTGCAACAACTCGATTCGCTCTTTGACAGAAACTCCTTTTTAGTCGGCATACTAATGAAGATAAATTGACAACAAAACAATTAGTGCTTCCTAGACCAAATGTGTCCATTCAACAGGTTTCTACAAAGGGAGGGAAATCCTACATCTAAGAATTGTGGCTAACGCGGTCTGTATTTCTATATACCACTGTCACTTTTCATAGGTTTCAGTGTGTTTCACAGTTCGCTTTTTGCACTAACACTGAATTATTTTTTATGTGATGACTTATTTTGCTTTTGTAAGCCAATACTTTCAAGATCAGTCAATAAATATTGTTGGTTTTGACTTATGTTACCCCTTCTTTATGTTGTTACTGGACATATCATGTCTCCTGTTAAACTATGTTACATCATACAACATTTGAGACACGTGGATAATGAAAAAGTGGGATAATTTAATTAAACTATGTCTTAGATTGAATCAAATCTTAAACAATAGATTAAGCCTAACTGTTACGGTTAACGGTAATATTCTCACAGTGCTGCCAGATTTGTCAAGGTGAGAGCGGGCTCGCTGAAGCAGGTAGATGATGGCCAGCCTCAGGGCAGTAGACATACTGTAGAGGGTCCAGACAGGTGGTCACCTTAGGTCAGAGATGAGCCAATGTCTCTCAACAAAAATATAAACATATGTTGTTTTTGTTTCATGAAGTAAAATAATAGATATTGTAGTTTATCCATTCTCACATGAAGCTTATTTATATCTTCATGAATTCTATATCTATAGTCATTGAATATCTACAACCATAGTCATGCAAAATCCATAAATTACTGCCTAATGAATTGGCTTATTTCCTAATACAAACTTCAGCTCAGTAAAACTCTTTGACTGTTCCATGTTGCACTTATGTTTGTTCAGTATAATGTGATTGTGAGATAATTTACAGCCCTTCTACACAGCTCAGGACATCTTACACTTTGCTTTTCCACTTCATGGCCTTGCACTCATTTCCCATGTCAGGCTGTGGAATGTCATACTAGAAATCACAAGAACTGAAAAAAAATACATCTTACAGTAATCAGGTTCCGTCCTAATTAAACCAAATATGGCCTGAATGCGTTTGCTTGTAAGTAACAGACCTACTGTTTCTTTTTTATGTGGAGTTTTGTGTTATTCCATCAACTTTAGTTCTTCCTTAATGATCTTATTTGCTATTCTCTTTTACGTTACATGTAAGCCTTTGAGCTCCTTTTTTCTTTTCCTTATCTCCAGTTCACTATGAAACTCGCAGCCTTTTATTTTTAGTTGCTATGTCAACTGCTTGCTGCCGCAGTTGTTAACATAGAGAGAGAAAATGCTAACCTTTAACGACAAATCCCAGTGCTAATACATGGAAGGTTGTAGATCATCGGCCCCTTCTCTGTAGGCTATTTGCACGTATGTGGGAATAATCACTTCTTCTTGAGACACGAATTCGTCGCTTGCTTGGCATACCAGACGTGTAAAAGTCCGTGAGGCCCGACAGGTTCTGACAGAGATGTGACTATGTGAGCAACTCGGTAGTTACGCAGACAACGGGGCCCCCCTCCTTATTCAGTGTCTGGATCGTTTCCGATTTTTGCCCATCCTGCTTCTAAGCCACTCTTGTCTGCCCTGCCAGCGCAGTCTTCACAGCTGCTGCTTATACTTGATGAGCAAATTAGAAAACAAATCTAAGACGGGCCTGACTGGACCAATCAATTAGCAACACAGTGAGAATGACTCACAGACGCACGTACAATAACTACACCAATGGGATACGTAGCGTATTTGAGGTAACAGACAAACTAGCCAAAAGAAAATACCATATTTATAGACAATAAATGCTGTGGTATTTAGCCTAACAAATAGCTAACAGTGCGTCTGTATGCATGAGTGGGCGCGTGTGTTAGTGCCAATCATGGTGACGTTATGGGCAAGTTGTGATCTTCCTAGTAGTCCCACCCCCAGAAACGCCCCGGTTGTCCCATGCAGCCTTCTTGCCTGTCCCCAGCCCTCCTGTGGTCTACTCTCCAAACAAACCCTCACCGTGACCGCTAAAACCGTAACATATGATTCAACTTAAGCAATTTTAGCATCTAGTCGAGAAAAAAATACATAAAAAAAACGGCATCCAGAAAAAGACATCTAGTTGTGAATTAACCGAGTCGTGTCGGTGAGCGAAAACATAGCCTCGGTGCGTTAATCCTCTGTTGTCGCTGCCATGGAGGGGCTAGAGGACTCACAACCGACCGGTCCAGAGACTTCAGCAACGCGGAGAGCTGTGGATCTGGCCCGTTTGATTAACGATGACTGCAACCGACTTTTGGAGCTGTATGTGAGTGGCTATTATTCTCAAGTTATGTGAAGCTTAACTGTTGCGCGCACCGTTATAGTAGCCTATAATGCTACCTAACTGCCATAAACAGTCTGCAAATGGTATTCATTATCAATTCAACGACAGACCGAGAAGGCATTCGACGTAGGTATAATATTTGAGTGAAAACATTGAGTGTAACATTTCAATGTTAACAATGTATTATTTGCTACAGATGACACCAAGCGCCCACAGAGCCTAACATACCTTATTCCAAAAATTCAGAGTGTGGATCATTTATGAGTACACCATTAAAATATCACGATGTGTCGTTCAATCAATAGCTTTTTAATCGATCAAGCACTTACTCAAGACTGAATTTAGACGCAGTGCAGGCGGGCTTAACCTGTGGGGATGCTTAAGTGTGTGGATGCCAGCGATGCCAGCTAAAGTGGTGCAGTCTGGTGAAATAAATTGCACTCAAAATTCCGACCATACCTTTTCCGAAGTAGATGCAGCTGTCTGTTTCAGCGAAGCTGTCTGGTTCACAGATGTAAAATGTGTTTTTTGAGCTGTAAACTGAATGATATTACTGTACTGTGATGATAATAAATGATGTTGGTGTTAATATTGACATAATTACATCTACTGGTCTAAATCAGCCCTGAACCTTGCAAGGCCAATGCTGACATAGAGTCGACCAGGTGGTAGATATTTACATCAAGACATTTATATGTTAACGCCCCCCTGGAGGCGAAGTTACACTTTAATGATTTATGCACAACCAGCCTGTGTTGCTGTTCGCTGTGATGATGATGTGAACAGGATGGTCAGCCTACCCATTTTGGCAAGCAGAGCAGAATTTACTCACAGTAATTAGTAAGGAGGCTAATTAGGTTCCTATCAAGCTGTCCTTCCGTGGATTATGGGAGTAGAACCTATTTCTGTTGTTAAATAATAGGCATCTGGACCAGCAATAATTCAACTGAAGACAAAGTTAAAACAGCAATTACCAATGTTAGTAGGTGTCTGTTGCTTCGTATTTATCTGTTTCAGGTATTCATTGATCCTATATAAAACTTCAGGAGATGGGAAAACACCTGCCAAAAAGAATGAAAGATGTATTGCGTAGCACAGGAATGTCTAAAATAATCTTCTTTTCACTGTCACTTCACAATTACATCATTATTGTACATCTAAAAGCATTTTTATTTTTGGGCAACAAAACATACACACTCGACCTTCAGTGTCCCCTGTCTTTTCCTTTTCCGCCCCTCCTGACCCTAAATCTCAGCTGAGTGCCTTCTCCTGTTCTCCTCCGCCTAGAAATCGAATTAAACTGAAACGCTTTTATTGTACCATCCCTCACCCTGAGTTTGTGTGTGTGTGTGTGTTAACTTAATTAAATCGAATCGCCTGTGCTCTTTCTCTGCCCCCCCCCCCCCCCACCCCCCTCCTTCTGTTGACCCAACCCCTTCCATCTCCCCAGAGGGAGAGAGAGAGCCTCCCGGCCAACAAATCTTCGGAGGGTGGGCCGCGCCTGGTGTCCGTGGCAGGGTCCACCGACGACGACTCGCTGACCACGGCGGAGAAGGTGTGGCACCACCACTGCGCCCTGAGGCGCTGTCTGGCCCTGCTGGAGCGGCAGATTGGCTGGGAGGAGGAGGAGATGGGCGTGGACGGGGACGGGGAGGGCGATTACGAGGTGGTGAGGCAGGCCGTGAAGGCGCGGCTGGGACACCTGCTACACAGCACCCGGGCTCTGCTGGAGGCGGTGGAGGGCGGCCAGGGGGCGGACCACCTAGGCCCAGATCATGACTGCACCCAGGTATAGCTGGACGTGGGGGGGGGGGGGTGAGATAGGGAGAGCTGTTTACTGCCAGCAGCATTTTGCTACTCCTAGCTTAGCAAAATGAAATACTGACACATCTTGGTGACGTTTTTGTTTATATAATGAGGTTCTGACATTAAGCCATGGGTCACTGTTCAGTGATCTTAGCGTAAATGATAATTTAAGCTTATATCAATTATATATACTTAACAATTTAGACTATATGGATGTTAATTGTCTAAATGCACATGTGTGGATAAAGGAACTGGAAGTCAATGTAGCAAAGTTGCTAGTTTCATTGTAAAAGTGTAAAGGAAACAAGTCACTTCAATTTCAAAAGCACACATGGGTAATATGGGTATCATACATCAAAGGCCTTCTATCCTTGAACAATTCTAGAAAAATCGTTCTAGAATTTTAGAATAACTACAGAAACGATGGATCATCTGTGTGTTTGTACCCATGAAGTTATTGCATGAATGCCTTTGTCTCTTACAAGCTCTACAATGGCACAATAGTGGTAGCTTTTTTCCCCACTTAATTTCAAGCACATTTTAACGTGCACATTTTAACGTGCATTTTAAGTTCTATTCATGTTTTGTGTTGTTTAGGCTGAAATAACTTTAAGCAGTTTTCTTGTCATGCAGTGTTTTCAGTAGCTGCTGAAATTATCCACTGAGGTTCCACTGAGGTTTATCACAACAACATTAGCCATGTCACTTGCTTGACCTCTGCCATGTAAACACAGCAGTAAATGTGTGCATGCTCCTGTCAAACAGTGATAAACCCAAGGAGTCACATCTGTTTGACCACGTCTTTCCTCATCCTGACCTTGCCTTATTCTTCCCTTCTTCCCCCTCTTTCTCTCTCTCTTTCTCTCTCTTTCTCTCTCTATCTGTCTTTCTCACGACAGGGAACAGATGAGGTTGACAGCTCCAATAATTATGCCATGAAGATCTGGACCCACCATCTTCTGCAGGATCTGATCCACTGGACCGACTCAGCGAGGAAGACTCTACACGTTCTCCACAAGGAGAGAGCGGGTCAGCAAGAACAACAAGAACTGTAGAACCAAAACAAGAAGAAAAAAAAACACACAGAGTGACCAATAGCCTCGTGCTCAAGTTCATTTTACAATATTGTGAAGCCTCGCGTTCGCGTGAATGTTTGGCCTTATCCAGTGTTGACCATCTATAGAGCTTCACGTGACAAAAAATATACACTCCGACATGCCATCACTGTATATGGTTAAGCCCCTTTTGTGGATTAATAACTTAAGGAACAATAACTTCATATATGTAGATAATTCTTTTTAATCAGCCACTCCATGACTGACCCAATAAGTGCCCTTTACTGTAAGCATTCCCAGCGGCTGAGCGCATTTCTGGTCAAGCGACTTAAGGTGATTATTTCCATCTACACTAAGTGCTTGTGTTCAAAGGCTTTAAGGGCTTAGCTGTGAGAGTTTTACAGAACTTATACCATGCAGACAACACATACATTTCGTTCGTGGACATCATTTAATATGAATGGGATTATTAACAGTAATATTGCACGCCAGTAGTGTTGTTTCTTGAGCATTGTCTACCGACAGTGATTTTTTTAAATATTTTTTTACTTGGCCATAATTTCTGTCAAAACACACTTCATTCAAGACAAAGGGGGTCTAATCATAAAACAGAGCTTTACAAGGTATGGTATCATCTTATTGTGACTAACACTGTAGCCTACAATGCACTAACTGCTTAGATGTAGCAAATTTAACTGTGAAAGTACCAAATAGCAGCGGTGCTGCATATGACATCAGTTTACAATTACTGTGACCTAACAGCAACCCATAATCAGCAAGGTCGGACAAACTGAGATCAATTTTTTCCCTTTTTATCATTTCGACAATAGACTACAAGCCAACAATACTGTTGCTTATGTGAAGTTAAACACTGTGATGATTGTTTCTGCACTAAATGTGATAGCTAATCGGGTCCGATCTTTACTGACTGAACTGAATGAGCAATGTGATGTTACCAAAACTGATGACTGTTACACTGTGTATTTGATGAGTGAGTCTGCATGTGGTGGTAAACACATGTAGCATTCACAGAATGGCAAAATAAGGAATTATTCATATGTAAGGGGAAGTATGACTGCATGTGAAGAAGAAAAACACTCGAAATAGCTGCTTTGAGAATGTATAGATTGTTAGGGTTTTCAGTGCTTTGGTTGTGTAAATTATTATGGATCTGTGGACTTACACTAAAATAAAACTAGTGTGCACCTGAGTGTTTTCCTTGTCTTTGTCTTAGACCTGGACATAAAACCACACTCACACCAATGACCACAACAGTCCTCTACTACCACTGACACACTGGCAGTTGCTGGTCAGCAAACCAGCTGTGTAGGCCACTACGAAAATTGTGTGCTTTTCAACCCTAAGCTCAACCTTTTTGTAGCAGTCTTAGAATTCAATTTTAATTCTTGAAATGGATCAAGTAGCTTTTTTATCTCGAGGATGGTAGTATTTCTGATATTGACTTATTTACCCCCATTTTACTAACCAGAAACCTTATCAAACCCGCACATGCGCACTTAGCTCTTTACCGGAGCGGTAGGTACTGTGGAAGCAGCCCTAATGGCGGAGAACGTACGGTCGCCTTTCGACTACCGGGAGCCCCCGACCCTCGACAGCGACGGAGATGGCAGTAAGCCGCCGCCGCCCCGAGGGTGAGAGAAACCACATTATTCGACCATCTAAAAATCATATTTCCTGTGTTTAAGTGCCATTGCTTGCAGAGCGACTGTATGTTTTATAGGCTAACGTAACAGCCAATTTCTTGCGTCCGCGTGCATGTTGGACTGAATAAAAAGAGTGGCCATGGGTAAATGTTTATTTTTTCCCGTTAGCGAACGAATCTTTGACCGTCGTCTTTACATTCTTATCCCCCCGACAAATTCGAATGGGGCATATTTTCAAGCTGGGTGTGGGATGTATCATTGGTTATCTGGCTAGCTGTGTTGTGCTCTATAACCCAGTAGCTCCCCGTTTGTTTACGTAGCTAACAAGTTAGCTAGCAATGTCTGATGAGCAGCTAACGCTACCGCTAGCTTGGTGCGAAGCTACATCACTAGCCAATTAGCTAGCCTGCTAACTTGTAGGCTAGTTATCAAGTCCGATCAGTCAATTACCCGTATTTAACCCATTCACGAGCCCTTTATATAAGTGTAATTTCAATGAAAAAAAACATATTGTTTGATATTTTCGACATTCCGCATTATGTCGAAGTAAATGCATAACCTGCTTAGCTTTTTAGCTCACTTTAGCCTGATCGCTAGCCATCCATGGACTGTTTGTTTTTGTTTGTCTGGATGGTGCTAGGTTTTCAACTTTGCGCCTGTAATTAACTATCCCTACATCTCAGTGCTATGGCGTGAACTGCGTGTATACCGTTCATAATTTAACAGGATTGCTGAATGTCAGTATCTGAGGAAGAACGGCAACATAATTAGCTGATATGAAATTAACGCACTCCACGTCAATCAATACTTATTTTGAAGGATGGTAACGGTATGTCTAGTGACAACTGCATGTGTTTGCAGGCGGGTATGTGGCAGGAAGAGGAAGGGTACGCCGGTGAAAGTATGTGACCGAGCGTACGTCACGGAGGACGAAGAGGAAAGCATGTCGGAACACAGTTACAGTCCAGGTAATTTACAGGCCCATTCCCACCCGATCTCGGCCATGAAGGCAGCACACAGCATCAGTGAAGCACAATGATTCCTTCCTTTACAAATACAATTGTCAGGTTTCCCCTGTGTTTTCTTTTTTTTTTTCCTCATCCTGACATACACACCAGAGCCCAGACACAGTGACGTTACATTCATAACAGTGCAGTGTTCATCAGCTTCATCTCCATTCCCTGCAGGTGACGGACAATATCCAGAAGGAGCAGAAGACCGGTTGCCCCCGCCTGGAAGCCCATACTACCTCGCCGACCCCTCACAGCTATGGTAAGGAGGTAGAGCAGTTGGGGGTGCTTCTTAAAGGACTTTTAAAATCGGACCCTAGACCTTATGGTTAACACTGCGATAAACATAGTAGTAAAACAGTTTCCCCCTCACCATTTTGAAAGTCATAGCCTGCACATTCACAGGGCTATGGTATGTCACTTGTGTTTGTGTGCTCATACACACGAATGCATGCTCTGTTCAGTTATTTCTGTGTGGATGTGTTGCAGTGAGCCTCGTTGCAGAATTCTGCCGTTGAGCTGCAGCTCCTTTTTTTTTTTTTTTTTTATCAAAGTTTTTTTTTTCTGCTGACCAAGTCTCTCTCTCTTCCTTTCTCTATTTCTCGCTCTCTCTTTTTCTTTCTTTTTCACTCTCTCTCTCTCTCAGTGTTCCGGAGCTGGGAGAGGAGGGGGCAGGCGGGGTGAGGGGGCCAGTGCTCTTCCACCCCCCACCCAACTGCAGGATCAGAGAGGTGCATTGTGGGAGCCAAGTGCGACTGGTTGTCATAGCAATCCGAGACATAGCCAAAGGCGAGGAGATCACAGTGGACTACAGTTTAACCGACTGGGGAGACAACACAATGGTGAGTCAGAATCGCTGCATGTGGCTCTCAACTCATAGTTAATCTGAGAAGACTTTCTCTGAAAAGGGATTATTTATGAATTGCTTAGGTTCTAATGGTGAAGGATGTGCACTGTGACCCATGTTGAGATGAATCAAATGTCTTTGTTCTGAATGGTCCAGAGTTTCCATAGTTCGGTGTCTCCAAGAGGATTTGAATGCAGCTTCAACCCTGAAAACAATATCAAGAAGGTACTGAAGAGCCCTGTGCTTCTACTCTTAAGACCTCTCATCTGTAACTACTTGTAGGGATGCTTTGGGTAATGAGGGTTATCGGCCAGCAAAACTAAACATGTGCAGAATGGTGGATTATTAAGCCATATGAGTGAGGTTGGTAAAAGATATCCCCACAGCAAATATTCTATGTAGGTTA
The DNA here is from genome assembly GCF_900700415.2 of Clupea harengus. Taxonomy (NCBI): domain Eukaryota; kingdom Metazoa; phylum Chordata; class Actinopteri; order Clupeiformes; family Clupeidae; genus Clupea; species Clupea harengus. Next base: position 17,504,388 of record NC_045169.1, read on the forward strand.
TCACAGCTGTGGGGATATCCTTTATGAAGCACACAAACAATAGATTGTTTGACCGGAACTAACTGTTCGACTCATGGTAAGCTAAGCTCGGAGTGTCTTTTTGAGGTAAATAGAGGAAACCGTTTCATTTTAGGAGTACACAAAGTTGCTTTTTTCCTACACATACTTGCGCAACTTTTGTTTTGAATGATTGAACCTGATCGCTCAGAAGTATCAACGCATGACTTATTAATCTTATTGAACTTTTAAACTGGCAAAATACATCAGTAAGCGGAGGGTATCATTTAAAACTGTGGTAAGCAGATCCCCTTTAGCAAAAGTTGACATGTTACTGTTCCTAACACTGGACAGATACTATTTCTGAGACCCGACTGGGCCCGCTAATTGGTACCAAAAATGTCACATCGTTGCTAAGGTACTAAATAATTAGGAATATTCCTAAAAAAGATGATCGTCTTGACCAGCAAAAGCAGCTGGTCATTGTCATAGCTTTGATAAAATCAAACCAAGTACAAAGTGACAGATTTATTTGGCCACATCAGATTGGGCAACATAAAACATTATTAATAATAAAATGTTCTGTCACAAAGCCATTTTCTACTACTGGCTTTATAGGTTAGTGTGAGCTACCTTCCTCTGGCGGTGTGGGTTGTTATCACTATTTCTGGGGATTGTGTGTCAAGAATGTTTGTGAGCCGCCTGGCTGTTTACTTAAATGTCTCTCCTCCAGTGTTGACTGGTTGTAGTGACCGGCATCTTCAAAGCTGAGCACTGGTGTAAACTAAGACACCTGTGCTCCACTTTTCAGGGTCCAATGTGATTATCCTCACCAATACACATCATGTCTGCTCCAGTCGTCTGAAGCTGTACATGTATACACAAAATGTGTGTGAAACAGTTTTTTGCATTATGGTTGAGATGGTATTGATAATAATAATAAACAAGGATTTCTCTATATCTTCATCGTATATGTTGATTTTAGTAATCAAACTTTATGAGAGGGGGGGGGGCTTTTTTTTCCCTCTCTCCCTCAGTTATGGTGAAGAGCGTCAATATCATCCTTATTAACATTTTAATTCTGTCCTATCGAAGATGACAAGAAGCAGTTGCAGTCATGTGATTTTCTCTGTGTTCCACAGGAGGAGGAGTCTGGTCCGATGCCCCTCTCTCTGACCGTCTCAGACTACCTCACCCCGTCGTGGTCACTCTCACCCTCCTCCTCCCCGCTTTCCCACTCGGAGGCCAGCGACTCAGACCGTGAGGATGAGGAGGACGAGGAAGAGGAGGACGAAGACGAGGATGAGGAAGAAGAGGACGACCTGGAGGAGCTGCGGGGACGCATGATGCGTCGCCGCAAGAAGCGCAAGACATCTGCGTCCGTAGCAACCGCTGCTGCTACTGCTACTGCTACCAACGCGGCCGCCGCCGCTTCGACCTCCTCCTCCCCGGTGCCCAAAAAGAAGGCATCTGCCGGCCGGCCGCCCGGCCCACATCGGGGCCCCTCCCTCGCCTTCTCTCGCTCTGCCTCTAGCTCCGCCTCCCCCTCCAAGGCATCCACCACGGCTTTCCAGGCCCCCTTGGCACCGCCCCCCACCACCAACATCAACAACAACATAAACATCAACATCGGGCACCGCGGCAGCCTCGGCAGCGCCCCCCGCAGGCAGCACTGTGTCTACTGCGGCCGCAACTTCCGCTCATTGGCGCGCCACCTGGAGAAGTACCACGCCCAGCAGCCAGAAGTGCGTGCAGCCATGGAGCTGGCCCACATGCGCTCCCACAGCACCACCACCGGCGGACCGCACTCTTCCTCCGCCGCGCCGTCCTCTTCCTCCTCGGCCGCCGCGCACTCCACCTTCGCCTCACCGCAGCCCTCGTCCTCCTCGTCTGCCACGGCCCCGGCCTCGCTGTTTTCCCGAGAGAACGCTCAAGGTCCTGGAGCGGTGTCGTTCTCCCTCTCTCTGTCGCAACCCTCACGAAAGACCCCTGCGGCCCCCCTGGCGCAGAACCGTAAGGGCACTGTCACCATGGCGCCGCTCAACACTCAGCCTGGCAAGAGCCCCCCTGTTGCTGCAGCCACAGCCTCTGCCGCTGCTGCAGTGCGGCCTCCTGCCAAGAGGGGGCGCCGGCCGAAGAAGGAAAAGGAGGAGCAGCTGAAGCAGGAAGAGCTGGAGCGTGCTAAAGAGGAGGCGCCACCCACACCCGGCCGAGGAGAGGAGGAAGAGGAGGAGGAAGCACACCATGAAGAGGAGGAGGAAGAGGAGGAGGGCGACGGAGAAGCGGAGCTCAGCGACGGGCGGGAAGAGGAGAGTCTGGACGGGAAGAATGGAGAGATGACCAGGTGAGGAACACACCACATAAGTTGTAACAGAACACATTAAGTAATGTTGAGGAGTATAGGTTTACTGCAGTTCTTGCTCTAGAGGCATACGGTAGACATTAATCATGCCACAAAGAAATGCCAGCGTGTGAATTTTGTGATCTATGATGCTGTAACACTTTTCAAAGATGAAACTGGCAGGGACAAAAATATTGTTTCATATGGTACTGGGAAAAACTTGATTAAGTAATCAAGGCTTGAGGTAGTAAGCATCCTATTTGATGAGGAAGGGAAAGATGCTTATAGATGTTAATGTAGAGTTTTTTTTTAACTTTTATTATTATTATTATTATTATTATTATTATTTTGTTTTAAGTATTAGGGCTTTATCAAAACATGCTCCTGAGGTGTATCTAAAAGTTAGATGGTTATTGAAGGGTTGTGGTGTCAAACTACAGTGTGTCTTGATCACCAGTGCAGTCACCTCTGTAGTATTGTGTATCGAACAATAAGCCAAACATTTGATACCAGTGCTTAAACAGAACCCGCCATAGAAAAACATCCTGGTCACATTTTACATTGATCAGGTAACTCATGAACAGCTAGTAAACATACAAGTATTGTAAAAATTGATTAAAAAAAATCCCAATATAATAAAAACCGGTGTAGTAATATATGTCTGCCTTTTGACGCCCCTCAGATAGAATGAAGGCCTGCAGGTGTTTTGTGTTAGTGTAAAACTGCTACCTCTTTTGGTTACACAGTGTGCACACAGACATTCTGAAATTAGTGGTTTAAAAGTGTCAGTAGGATTCCCTGTAATATATGTAAAAAAAGCCTGTTGTGTTCTTTGCGTTGGTGTTTACTGGTATTGTTTGTCCTTTTGCTACTGCAGTGCATTATGGGCACGGATGTCTCATGATGCCCCAGTGAGTGTAAACCGTGTTGGTATAGGGTTACAGCTCGCTGCTCAAAGGCACAGAAGGAGCATTTGACCCCAGGGGTCAACAACAATTCCTGGAAAGTGTGTGTTAATTTACTTGGAACCAATTTCCTCGATACTCCATTTCACCAATAGGTGGCACTAGTGACTCAGTCATGACTCCTGTTTATAGGCAGGTGTTTTTTTTTTTTTTTTTTTGTAGTTTTTTTTTGGTTACTCTGTTAGTTGCAAAACCTCTATTGGTCATGCAGTTAGGTGCGTAGGGACAGCAGTGCACACGCGAAGGGCAAGGATCTGGACGGTTCGTGGCTGATGCAGGACCCAGGGCTCTTAGGCAGTGATCACCTTTCCTGCTGTCAGCCGCACACACGGCTATTCCTGGACCTCCTGGCATACGTAGAGGGTTTCGGTTTACACTTTTTATTGACCAGTTCATTGACCAAGTAAAAGCCTTAGATTGGCATTTCAGGGCTACCATGGACTAAGTTTAGTGATCGGCCAGTAAAAGTATCAACTTAAAGGTTTGATCTGCAGCCATGTTAAATATTTTTCCTGTCTCTCTCTCTCTCTCTCTCCCACCCCCTCCATTGTGCTCTTTCTATCCCTCTCTCTAACCTCTTTGTTCCTTCTTTCTTCACATTCTGTCTATTTATCTGTTCCCACCCAACCCCCCACCCTTGTCATTTTATCTTCCATCCCTGCCTTTTCTGTCTCTCCTCTGCTTCCATCTCCTACCCTTTCTGTCCCCCCCCACACCTCAGGTCTCACCGGACCCACATGCCCCCGCTGCTCTCGTCCCTGTCCTGCCTGGTGTTGTACCTGCGTCGGCAGCAGCACTCGGCCTTCCTGTCGCTGTCGCGCTCGCCCGGCTCGGCCGAGGCCTGGCGCCTGCTGTGCCACTCCAGCCTGGCGCTGCTCATCCTCTACAACCGTCACCGCGAATGCGAGGTGGCCAAGCTCACCATCCAGGAGTACCGCAACCGTTTCACTCCGCCGCCACCCCCCATGTCCTCCTCCGCCACGGGCTCAACCGCCACCAACGGCGCCAGCAGCAATGGTACCGGCGCCGGCGGCAGCACGTCTTCTGGGCCGGCGGCGGCACACCCTCTGGAGGTGTCACTGTCTCCGTTCGAGCGGCACGTGTTGTGCCACCTGCCACGGGCAGGTGTGGTGGGCAAGCGGGGCCGCATGCAGCCGCTCATCTTGCCTCCGCACTCCGAGGCCTGCCTGGAGCTGCTGCTCAGCACCTGCGCGCAGGTGGGCGTCGACCCGCAGAGCCCTTACGTCTTCTCGCGACCGTACCACTCGCCTGCCACCCCGCTGCGTGGCACCGACCTGCTGCGAGGCCTCGCACGCTCCAGCGGAGCCAAGAACCCGGCCGCCCTGACTGCGCCACGCGCTCGACGACAGGTGGGCACATGGGGATTTCTGTCGGGAGTTTCAATGTTGTCTTTTCAGTGCTGATGAGTT
>NC_045169.1:17514120-17569323 GCF_900700415.2 Clupea harengus
AAAAACACAGATTTTGCCAGAGATAAATAAACAGGAAAATACGTACTAACCGCACTGGCACCGTAAAGGACTGCTCAGCACAGTTATCGTCAAACTAAGAGACTGCTGCTGGGGGGGTACAAACACTTGAAAAGAGACAGAGATAAGTAAATAAATAAATGTTAAATAAATACATTTCACAGTGAATGATGAGCGAGATCAAAGAGGTATGTCTTAGGTACATGTTTAAAGGTTTCAACTGTTTCAGCCATCCTTAGGTATTCTGGCAGAGTGTTCCAAAGGCTGGGGGCATAGAAACTAAAAGCTGCTTCCCAATGTCTCTTTGTCCTGACTTTTGGAACTGTTAGGAGTTCAGTGCCGGAGGACCTCAGGGATCTACTGGGTGTGTACCTTGAGAGCATGTCTGTTATATATTCAGGTGCATGACTATGGAGTGATTTATAGACATGTAAGAGAATCTTGAAATCTATTCTAAAGCTAACAGGTAACCAGTGCAGTGATTTTAATACTGGTGTGATGTGCGCTCTCCGTCTTGTTTTAGTGAGGACTCACGCTGCTGCATTCTGTATTGTTTGTAGTTGACTAATGGCTTTTTTTGGTAGACCAGACAAAAGCAAGTTACAGTAGTCTAGCCTGCTCGTGATAAATGCGTGCTTCAGTCTTTTAGTGTCAGCCTGAGCGAGAAACGGTTGCACCTTAGCAATGTTTCTTAAGTTTCTGTACTTGAACTGTCTGTTTCTGTAGAAAATCACTGTCATCTTCTACAATTTATTTATAGTTATTGAGGTTAACGAACACAGTTTTATCTCTGTAGGGATCATTTACATGTAGTCAGTCACTTATAACTACCCTATGAGCCTGTCAGTGGCCTATCATGATTACAGTTCTTTAAAGATTGACAAAATTATACAAACAGAAAGTATATTTTGGTGTTGAGAGTTGAGTCAGGCGTTATTTAACACGTCATCATCGGGTTTGGATTTAGTATGGGGCAAAGAAAAAAAAATCTAAAGTGGTGCTTCATCCCCTTGGCCCGGATCGCCAAAGACCAAACAGACTGCCCCTGGGGAAAAGCCCTGTCTTAGCAGTCATGTCAACCTCATTTGATATCCATCACTGTTAAACACATGTACTTTCTTATTTCTTACATATGTATTGAAAATATGTATAGTTTTACTCAACATTACTTTATTTTGGCACTGTGCTTGTGTCTCTCTGTATGAAATACTTTACAAGCAGAAATATCATTGGTTGGAGTATTTTTACATGTTGGCTCCACATGTTGGTCAGTGTGTAAGAGCAAAAACAGATGCCTAAATGAGACCTGGTACACCTATTTTAAGTTAAACTAATGTGCTTTTGTCTTCGTGGGGTTGCTTGTAAGGAACCTATTTCTCCCAGTGTTCTCTAGGAGGTGCCCTACAGCTACTAACCATCCTGAACTAAGATTTCAAACCTCTAGCAAATTAGTGAAGACTTCTGTGTAAAAGCCACTATGCAGGTGCCCTAGAAATAAACCCTCTACAACCCCCAATCAGCTATAAATCTGCTAAATTTTGTTTCGTACCTGGGATGTTTCAATTCATTACCTCAGGGCATTGGGGTTTGCCATATTTGCATTAGATTACTAACACTTACTGAGATGCATGCCAGGCATAATGTGGTGGCTTTTGGTATGCTGTTTCATCCGCTTGTACGAAGGTTTATTGTCAGGTCTACAAAGGGTGCTTTGAGAGGCTCAATCTTTCTGTTGGAAGATTCTCAAGAGGAAGAGTATGCAAATCTCATCCACATTCATGTGGGTCAGACTGTTTGTTTGAGATGAACAATAGAGGCGAAGTATGCAGGTAAAACATGACACGCTGTCATAAATTACAGCGGGTATAATAAGTATTGAACACGTCACCATTTTTCTCAGTAAATATATTTCCAAAGGTGCTATTGACATGAAATTTTCACCAGACGTATGTTACAACCCAGGTAATCCATACATACAAATAAACCAAAACAAATACGTTCAGAAATTAAGTTATGTGTAATAATGTGAAATGACACAGGGAAAAAGTATCGAACACGCTTACTGATATTTAGTTAATACTTTGTACAAAAGCCTTTGTTGGTAATGACAGCTTCAAGAGGCCTCCTGTTTGGAGAAACTAGTGGTATGCTTTGCTCAGATGTAATTTTGACCCATTCTTCCACACAAACAGTCTTCAAAGCGTGAAAGTTCCGTGGGCCTCTCCCATGAACTCTGATCTTCAGTTCTTTCCATAGATTTTCAATTGGATCCAAAAGTCAGGTGATTGGCTGGGCTATTCTAGCAGCTTTATTTTCTTTCTTTGAAACCAGTTGAGAGTTTTCTTGGCTGTTCATTGTCTTGCTGAAATAACCACCCTCGTTTAATCTTCATGATCCCGGTAGATTTTTATCAAGGATGTCTCTGTACATTTTTCCATTCATCCTTCCTTCAATTATGTGAAGTTCGCCAGTACCGTATGCTGAAAAGCAGCCCCACACCATGATGTTCCCACCTCCAAACTTCACTGTTTGGGTGATGTGCAGTGCCATTTGTCCTCCAAACATGATGTGCATTATGGCATCTAAAGTCATTGTCATTTAGCTCTCATCTGACCAGACTACTGTATATTCTCCCAGTATTTCACAAGCTTGTCCAAATGTTGTGCTGCAAACTTTAAACGAGCTTCAACATGCTTTTTCTTCAGCAGTGGAGTCTTATGTGGTGAGCATGCATACTGGCCATGGCGGTTGAGTGCATTACTTATTGTTTTCTTTGAAACAACTGTACCTGCAAATACCTTTCTGAAGCTCTCCACAAGTAGTCCTTGGCTTTTGGACAACACTTCTGATGATTCTTTTCACTCCTCTGTCAGAAATCTTGCGAGGTCACCTGGTCACCTGCGAGGTCACCTGGTCGTGGCCAGTTTATGGTGAAATTATGTTCTTTCCACTTCTGGATTATGGCCCCAAGAGTGCTCACTGGAACATTCAGAAGTTTACAAATGCGTCTGTAACCAATGCCATCAGTATGTTTTTCTCAGAGGTGAAAAGAAGGGTCGAATTGTGCTTGTTCGACTCTGTGTAAAACTGACAACCTTGCATTACAGAAAGCGGAGTTGGGATGACACAAAAGGACTTTTAGTCAAAACATTTATGGAGCCAGCGTTAGATAAATCTTAAATATATAAATCCTGTGCGATGTTTGTGAAATGGCTTCACTTTCATCTTTGTGCTGTGAGTGAGCCCGACAATTGTTGCTGAATAAATATAATCTATATATATGCCATCGGTTCGAGGGTCAAGAGCTAAACCAGCTTAACGTTCAAGTAAAGTTCTAACAGGACTGCTGCCCTCAACTCTTAACAGTTTCACCCAGCAGTATCAACTTGAAAGGTGTGCAAGAGGTTTATACCTGCAATACTGTCTGCCACTATGCAGGTGCCCTAGATATAAGCCCTCTCCAACCCGCAAAACATGACACGCTGTCCTATGTATAATGAGAGATTCAATAAAAGGTTAATGTGAATATACACACATTGGACACTGAGAAATGGGTTGGAAGCAGTAACCTGTCCCTAAAGTTGACCTTGACATAAAAGATGTGATTGTCCTTCAGTTGGGTTCACCAAAAAGTGTTCAACATCCTTAATACACATCTAAACACCATAAGACACAAACAAATACCATTATACACATATAAACACCTTTATACACATATAAACACCATTAGACACATCTAAACTTTTTACCACTGTTGCATTGAAAGTGTCATCACATACTGTATCACTGCATGGTACGTCAACTGCACAGACAAGGACATAAAAATCCCTCATTCGGGTCATAAGGTCTGCTGAGAGAAAAATGGGACTTCCACTGCCTCCCCTGGACGACATCTTTAGGACACGCTGCCTCCACTGGGCATGTGGCATTTTGAACGATGAGACCCCGCAAACCATCTCTTCACCCTGCTACCCTTTGGCAGGCGCTACCGGGCCACTACAGCCCCCACCTCCAGACTGCAGAACAGTTTCATCCCCAGGGTCATCACAGAACTAAATAACCACACAACCCTCCTACCCCCCACCCAGCACAACCGCACTTTCACTTTGTGCCATATATGATGTCTTGATGATCTCCCTATTTATGTTTTTAATATATTTATGTGTGAGTGCGTGGGGTTGCAAGCATGCTTTAATGTGCTTTAGTGTGGTTGAAGGGTGTATGTGGATGTAAGCATTGTTCTTTTTTATTAGTGGTTGCACAAACAAATTTTGTTGTGTATCTAATGCACAATGACGAATAAAGTCTATTCTATTCAATTCTAAACACCATTAGACACATTTAAACACCATAAGACACAGAAAAGCCATACAAGGACAAACCTGGGAAATGAAAAACAAATATTTTCAGTTCTGTATCTCATTGCCACACACACCCACGCACATTTTTGCCACATGAAAGCACAGAGGAGCAGCAATAATGAAAGTGTTGAAAGCCATGATCTGCTGTGCACAATAACATGACAAGGATTTACCTGGAAAAAAAGTGCACTCCTTTGTCACACCTTCTTTGTGCGTGCGTGTGTGTATGTGTTTGAACAGGCCTGGATTCAGATGGATTTGTCATATCTGGGTTCCGCATTTGCTGGTTTGTTCACCACATCTCTCTGATAAGAGACGGCGCTAAAAGGGCTGGAAGGGAATCAGAGCAAAGCCTTAGAACTGATCTGAGAAAGAAGGGTGCACTTGAGTTCTCCATCAGGCCACCCATTCTCCCTATTCAAGTAGGCCATTCTTCCCTATTTGAGTAGGTCATTCCTCCCTATTCGAGTAGGCCATTCTTCCCTATTCTGAGTAGGCCATTCCTCCCTATTCGAGTAGGCCATTCTTCCCTATTCTTTTTGCCAGAATTGATGACTGCATCTAGCCTGACAATGTCATACTCATAATTCTAGTCAGAATATGAGTCTGATACCGCTACATTGGGCTGTGATTATGGGGCGTGTGAAAAAATGCCTCTTCGCTCAATTGGTTACCTACAACCAATCAGAACAACGTAGTATGTGACCAGGGCCAGCTGATAAATTAAACTTTTACCGGATCCCGTAGGAAGGAAGGCAAACACATCTTTTCGATTGACAAATGCCTTGATCGCGTTTCTCTGTTCCTCTTTCAAAATGAATGCACTGTCAATGTCTAAATGGACTCGAATCTATACATTTCAGCTCTCCAGCGGCAGCCATGTTTGTTGAAAACGAATTCAACCCGTGTGTTGGTGACGTGGTTGTTTACGTTACTGTTGATCATCTGTCCATCATCGTATAAAGCCCGCCTTGACAATTTGATTGGTCCGACTATTCCTGATCGGAGATAGTTTCTCCCCAATGGAGCAACGCCAGACCGAACTTCCCGACTTCAAATGTTGTGGGCGGGGCTAAGTTCGGTCTGGTATCCAGGCTAGACTGCATCTTTACTCAGGTGAAACAATGATAGGTTGTGTGCAGGTTAAGCTGCAGGAACAGGTTTGAGAATCCCTGGAGCAGAAGGGGCTTGGCTGTTAAACTAGGCAGTGAATAAACTGTATTTTGACAGGGCAAGTTTATCTAAATAGCACAATTCATATACATTGGTAATTCAAAGTGCTTAACAGATAACAGAAAAGATTCAAATGTAATTAGCTTCTGTAGTTAGCTTAGCTGACTGAATACACATACATCAAATGTTTATTCCCATATTCCTGTTGACAACAAAAGTTGCTCTTTTAAGGGACCAAACCAACCGATGCATACTCCATGAGAAGCACAGTGCTTGGGACAACACAGTCAGCCACAACCCCTGAAGGATCTAGCTCTGGGGACGACCCTGGATGGATAGACGGTAACTTTGGATAGACGGATAGAACTTTGTGTCCAGCGAGAGTCCTGTGGAGACGACCAAAACTGAAGGGGAAAACATCAAAGAACAATAAAAAAGAACTTGAAGACCTCAGTGGCCACACACCCTTATTCATTTATTTTAAAGGAAAGGCCTTTTCGTGTAGGTGCACCGCAGTCGAAATGATGTCACTCTGTTTGTACTCAATATTCTATCATGTGGGCGTAGATTCAGATTCTGTCCCACTTTGTTGTTACCTTTTCTCTATGTTCTGTTAACCTAAAATCTCAGTGCAAGTTCAAAAAATAAGTTCAAGGTTGTTGAATTTGCTTTTTTCATCCTGAAATGTTTAAAATTCTAGTGGTTTATTCTTTGAATAAATAATGAAGAATAACATTACCGTGGCATAAAAAGGTCATAGGAAGGTATAACTTTTCATGACCATCATGAAATAATATTATAATTATTATTATTATTAATAATAATAATAATAATGATGTAATAGTGTCATATAATTATGAAATAAAGATAAATAATAATAATAATAATAATAATTCATTTTATTTGTAACGCACTCTTCATTCAGAAGAATGTCAGCGTGCCAACATATTAGAAACTAACTATAATAATACAATAAAATAAAAATTAGTAAGCATAATAGAAAACTTAACATTTTAACAAGATTACATTTTAAGATTATCGGTAAATGCCACTATTTTGTTCTCATGTATAATTTTTCTCTTAACGGTCTAGTCTGGGTTTTCAAGATGTGTGCTTTGTAGAACAGGTCATGCGAGTAATAAGGTGACAGCTGTGTAGGTGTTCTTTTTTAGAGTATGGTCAGAATTACCATTATAGAGAAGCCCATTGGCAAAATTTAAGGGAGGTTTTTGGAAATGGAGGATGTTTTTCTGTGTGCTTATTGTGAGTTGGATTACTGATAAGTAATTGCTCATCACATTTGAAATTGTCACAGAGTTAGGCATTTAGTGCTGATGTGCCTATCTTCCCTGTCATGAGAAAAAAATTGAAAATTAACATCGTTTCTAAATTTAGATGATCTCTTTGAAGGTACGCCCTGAAAAAAAATGTGATTGTGAAATTTGCTAAAAAAAAAGTGTGTAATAATATTGCCTTAAATATTTGTTTACACTGTAAGCTGTTAAGGTTGTGATACTTTGGCCACTTTATGAGTATCGCTGACCAGTTCCAAGTGTTCTAATTGGATGATCGCGACAAGTTGCCCACTGACCATTTAAGTCCTCCAGTTCTCTCATTTGTTGCCCAATATCCGTTGGAACGTGCCTGAACAACATCGCTCAGCAATGCCTGGCAAAATTGATCAAAAAGTTGCCGTATGTATCATCACCTCAATATTATGTTAACCTTATAAGGAACGTTAAAGAGTGTTGAGATGTTGCCGTGGCAACCTTTGACCTAAATTGTCATGATAAAGATATACTATCTGCCACAACAAGTCTAACGCTCATAATCTAATGTTCAAGTGAACTGTTAAAGAGGCAATCGTTACCTAGTCGCTTATCCTATATGTACCCAGTCTATGAATGTCTTAGGATTGAGGCTATCGTTTTGTTCTATACATTGCATTAGAGGACAGGCTTTTAACCCTAAAGAGTACATAGCTTTTCTTTCAAGGATGGCCATTTTCTGACCAGCTAACTTTCTGCAATGCACAAAGTGCAACATACTGCAATCTATATAAATATTTCAACATTACATGTTTTTGGACCAAATGTTTTTTGGGAAAAATGTTGCTAAACAGGCTTTCATTAATTCTTAAGAATAGCAGCACTGCAATATCAAATGCTTTTGACGGAAGGAATTTAATTAGGGTATCAGGATGTATCTGTCACGATTCGGATGGCAGAGACCCAATCGCAGACCAGATGCAGGAACTGTTCAGGTTTATTTACAAAAGGTTAACAAAATAAAGTCCAAAAGGCAAACACACAAAAGATCCGGGCAAAAACTAGAATTCCAAAACACAGAAGACACAGAAGATCCCAACTTAGGGACCCAAGCACTGGCAAAGCAACAATACAAAAAGCAAGGAAGGAAGGCAGAGCAGGAATACATGAACGCACACAGCTAATTGAAACAGACCTCTCACCATGCTAGTATGACAAACCCACATGGAACAAAGGACAAACTGAACTTAAATAACAGAGGGGGAACTAGACAAGGGGAATTAACAAGACACAGGAGGTACCAATCAGGGAAACAAACAGGGTAAAGATTGGGAACAGGTGAGGGTAAAAACCAGGAAGTGGCAGAGGGCAGGTGGGGGCGGAGTCTCAGGACAAAGACAGGAAACACATGGCCGGACAAGACAAACACAACAAGCACATGACAACATAAACAAACAGGAAAAAGCAGGAATCAGGTAACACCAAAGGGAAACAGAGCAGGATCCTGACAGTATCTATGCGCCTTAGTGTGTGTGTGTGTGTGTGTGTGTGTGTGTGTGTGTGTGTGTGTGTGTGTGTGTGTGTGTGTGTGTGTGTGTATGATTTTGACAGTAAGGATGTAGTCTCGCTGTAACTGTGCGTCACTGTGCCATAGTGATGCTCAAGTGAGTCACCCGTGAAAAATTAAGAATTCAGAATACAATCACTGGGGCTGAAGCACAGAACAGAACAATCTGACACGACAGAAAGGTGGGGTTTAATCCTGCCAACAGAAGCCACCCAAACCAATTATTTACATAATTTGTTGTAAGAGCATTAAAAAATTATGTCATGTTCAAAATAAAAACTTCCTTGAAAGCAAAAGGAAAAGAAAATATTTTCAAATTAATTTCCATGGTATATGTTGCTAAATAATTCCCATGGTCATGTGAAGGACAGATAAACACACAGGTAATTCCAACTGGCCAATCAGGCTATGCACTAGACAGTTCTGTGAAAATGTAAAATTGTTTAGCATGCAATCAAGCCTTTTATCAGTGCCAACTGTGCTGCTGATGGTGAAGGGTTGGCATGCCTTGTCAGTAGTTGCTAGTTACTTTTGCTAGTTGCTACTGCTTGTTTTTGACTAAAACGTTGTACTGCTGTTTTAAGTAAATTTAGGCATGAATTCTGCGGAAAAATGGGGGTTGGCTATACCATACCATCAAACCACAGAATAAATTAGCCAGATGGGGGGGTCCTTATGACATGAGGGTTAGTTAGGGTGTGTGGATGTATCTATGTGCCTAAGTGTGTGTGTGTGTGTGTGTGTGTGTGTGTGTGTGTGTGTGTGTGTGTGTGTGTGGCTCCTTATGACAGGAAGGGTGATCTGCTGAGCATTTGAATCTGGAATTTGAAATAACTTTATGTTTTCCCTCCCAGTGTACATCAAACTTCCCCATGTTGCTGATTCATGTACAATGTCCTCCTCATTAATGTGATGTCAAGATGACAATGCTTTTTGATTTTATAGAGATCAACCCATGGCTAGGAATCCCAACAGAACATCCTTGTTATTTGTACTCACACAAGGGTTGTTTTTCTTTCTGTGACGTATGACTTTGACAGCCAAAGGTTCATTAGATTCTATGACTAATAAACAAATTATGTGAATGAATGCTGAATACAAGGCTGGCTGGATGACCAGGCGAGAGAAGGTGGGTAAGCACCTGCGTAATACTGTGCGTCTGATGACAGACCAACCAACCACAATAGAAAATATCAGACGTCAGATGAACAGGAGTGGCAGGTTGGCAACATTCTTATCAACAGTATTAATAAGCCAGCATCCTCTCATCTTCACTCAGACTCACTCAGGAGAGAGGACAGCAGTGTCACATATAATCAGGATTCACAAAAAGGCTCTTCACAGAGGACATCACACTTTAGAGGTAAGCTATTAGTTGTGACTTCATAGAGACGCATACATAACTTTTGTAGGAGACTTTAAGACTTTACATTGTTGTCCAATTATCAATATATAATTTGTGTTGAAATGTGGAAAAAATACTTACATATAATTACATTGATTACATAATTATATTTCAGTCATATGGTGTACTCAACTACTGTGTATTAATCATACATTTGTAGAATTCAATTTGATGAAAATGCCATGGCACTATAACTGAAATTGGCCAATACTGGAAGTACCTCTTTTTGCCAGAAAAAGCAGTCATAGTGGTGCTGGCACCTTAATTTATCATTGTAGTGTATATTATATTAATACAGTTAACCAATTGTTAATCTTATGTTATGTTATGTTATATCTATCTCTTTCTCATTTCAGATAAACTGATAATCATGTCCATTCATCTGCTCTCCACAGGTCAGTGATATTTATTTATATTTAGCATCAGGGAAGAATCTATTTTCATTTACTTTTTTTTTTTTAAGAAATTGTTTCCTGTTCCTAAAAGAATAAAGCTACCCCAGTGTGAAATCTCTATTCGTGGAAACACAAACATCAATCTCCACATTGCAGCATTAACTTCTAAACCATTTGGTCGATCTTGCTTTACGTTTTTTTTTTTACATTTTTCTACCTTTTAACTTCCACTTTTTAACTTATTGACCCATTTTTTGCCAATTGGTATGTTATGTCTAAAATAGTGGTGTTAATATCGACTCAAGGGGCAAAGAAATGCACAAGGTTTTTTTCCTTTTTTTTTTTTTTTTTCATGACCGTTAAAGGTTAAATTCAATTCAATTCAATTTTATTTATAAAGCGCCATAACAATACAATTGTCTCAAGGCACTTTACAGAGCCCAGAGCCTAGACCCCCTTAGTGCAAGCACAATGGCAGCAGGGAGTTTTCCCTGTAAGTCAGGAAGAAACCTTAAGCAGAACCACGGCACAAAAGGATGGGACCCATCTGCTTGAGGTCGGCCTGGTGGAGATAGGAAGGGGGGGATGGGGGAGGGTTGTGTGGCAGAAGGGGAAGGGAAACAACAATTGTTGTACACAGCATGCATTTGGTAGATGTACATAATTTATATTCAGGTTGTAGATGATACATACAAAACCACCTTAGTGGGTAAACGCTGTGCTCATAGGGTTACTGTTACAGGGGTAAGGAGAGTAGGAACCAGGGTGGAGGCAATAATATATTGTATATAAATGCTAGCATAGGGTATGGCAGTACGGTAGCGGTGGGTGCAGTGGGCAGAGGGTTTCTACAGGTAGATCGGGTGGAGAGACTACAGCAGCGTCCCGTAGCGAAGATAGTCTAGTCTTAGAGAGAAAGAAAAATGTGATATAAAAGGAGAGGGAGAGAGAGAGGCTGCCTGGCTAAGTGTATGGGAATATTATTTAGCATTTAGTTTGGTTTGGTACATGTGGAGATTTTAGTCATAGGCTTTGTAAGGGTGGCAGGGTGAACAGCAGTGCCCAATTGGCTGGTGACAGCTGCAGTAAAATGCACTCCTTCACGGTACAACATTCGCTGTCAGTAGCCCAGTTTTATTGATTTGGGTTTTTTGGTATGTGTTTAGATATGTTTAGTTATGCTGGCATTTAGCATTTAGTTTGGTTTGGTACATGTGGAGATTTTAGTCATAAGCTTTGTAAGAGTGGCAGGGTGCACAACAGTGCCCAATTGGATGGTGACAGCCGCAACACGCGCCGTATGTTGTACCCGGGATCAGTAAAACGCACTCCTTTACGGTACAACATACGCTGTCTATAGCCCAGTTTTATTGATTTGTTTTTTTTGTATGTGTTTAGATATGTTTAGTTGACGCAATTACTTGTGGCTATAGGATGCGCTAAAGAGGAATGTCTTTAGTCTCGATTTGAATATAGAACGGTTGTCTGCATCTCGGATGGAGGCAGGGAGATTGTTCCAGAGGAGGGACTCGGTAGCTGAAGGCTTCTTTTGTGGTTTTTGATATTCTTGGAATTACGAGGAGGCCTGCACTCTGGGAACAGAGCGGTCTTGGAGGGCAATAGGGGACAACTAAGAAAACAACAAAGAAAGGCTCAAGGAATCAGCTGATTAAAACTTGGCTCTGCCCAATCTAGAACTCTTGCAGCACCACCAGGGGAAAGGGCACCATTTGAACCTAATTACAAAAATGTAGTTGCTTGGTCTCATTATCACTTTTTAAATTTAATTGAAATGCTTCTTCCCATTACCTCTCTCCTGCACAGGTCTTCTGGCTCTGCTATTGTGCCTTTCCAGCAATGGTTTCACCACAACATTTGCTGCAAATACAACTGCAGCATCTTCCACTGCAGCACCTTCCACAACAGCACTGACAACAGCTCCCACCACTACCCCCACAGCACCCACAACAGCTCCAGAAACTACCACAACACCTGCAGCAACTACCACAACAGCACCCACGACTACCACAACAGCTCCTGCAACTTCCACAACAGCACCCACAACAGGTTCCCAAACCACCACAACAGATGCTGCTGCAACCACCACAACAGCTCCAGAAACTACCACAACAGATGCAGCAACTACCACAACAGCTGCTGCAACCACCACAACAGCTCCAGCATCTACCACAACAGCTCCCACCACTACCACAACAGCACCCACAACAGCTCCAGAAACTACCACAACAGCTGCTGCAACCACCACAACAGCTCCAGCATCTACCACAACAGCTTCCACTGTTGAGGTGAAATGAACATTGTCAGTCTTGATTTCGGTTGACTGCTTAAAAAACTGCAAGTCCCACAATGCACCTGCCTGCACAATGCAGCCTGCTCGTTGGTTTGAGTGGGAGCACCTGTGGAGGAATGGAAAAGCCTCTCAACAAACATTTCAAAAGAGAGAGACACACACACACTTACAAAGGATCTACTCGTGGTGCAACCAGAGGAGCCACTGGTACGGTAACTTTATGGGTTTTATTGCAATGATTGTTTTCTGTTGGAAGTGCTGTTAGTTAATGATGGTAGTATAAATTGTTTGATTTCTGTGGTGATGATGATCAAGCATGCAGGATGAGTTTGGCTTTTTGTTTGAGTGTATTTTGTTGATTGTTGGAAGTTTGTTTGTATTTTTTGTGTAAATTGTGCTTTTTGTATTTTTTAAGGTTTTCAACCTAAATGAGCCAACCAGTAAAAGAAATAAAAATCATTCTGAGTTGGAACGAGTTGTCCCATGCGTCCTTTGGGATTAATGCACCAGGCCGTTTTCAAGTTGGGCCAGAGAGTAGTCAGAAAACACCTGAGAACTTGACAGTTGAAAACCACGCGAAGCAGCCTGGACTGAGGATAAACGGCTTCAGACATCCAGAGACAAGCTGTTGACGCAGAGGAAATAAAGATGGCAGAAGACGCGCTGGGGAAGACGGTCAAGCAGCTCAAAAGAGAGAGGACCACTGCAAAAAGCAGCTTCACCAGACAGGCCAACTTCATTTCCAGAGGGGTAAGCAGCATGCTTGAAGCAGAGTTAAAGGAGGAGTTCATTAAACTCTCACACTGTTTTAGACAACTGCTTGATGCCAATGATGACTGCAGGATTGGACTACTGGCTGAGATTAAAAAGCCAGAAGAGGAGGAGGAGGAGGAGGAAGAGGAAGAAGTAGTGCTTGAAAAGCAGCAAGAGCGCGACATTAAAAGGACAGAAAATGAAGCTGAAACAAAATTTGAAGAAGTAAAAGATACTGTCCAGACGAACCTGTGGTCAAGGTATGGCAAAAATGAACTCGAAATGGCAATCTTAGAAGCAGAAAATGCCTTTGATCAAGCAAATGGTGTAGTTGTGGAAAGTACTAATGTGGAGTGCTATGAAGTGCACCTGACCCTCTTACTGAAGCGGCTAAAGGAGCTCACTCCAGTGATGTCAGCTTGGGAGCGATGGATCCCTGCGTTATCAAAGGATGAGCTAGACAACAGAGTCAAGAATCTGAGAACGGCTAGCAACAGGCTTGAACATAGAAAAGCTGAATTCGTCACTGCACGTAGAATTGCAGAACAAACACTAGCCGCAGAAGCTTCAGGAGCTGGGAGGGGGAGAGCACTGCCCACACCAGCCACACCAATTGTGAAGATCAAGCCAACCACTCTGCCCATCTTCAATGGATGCAAAAGAGAATACCACAGATGGAGGAAAGACTGGGAGAGCCTACAAAGGCAAGGAGAGCCAACGGGATCACCTGAAGTCAAGAAAATTCAGCTCCTGGGTAGTGTGGAGGACAAGATTTCAAAGGACCTCAGACTTTCAACCAACAACACTGCTGAGGATATCTTCAGAGTCATGGAGAACAGGTATGGCAACAAGTCAACCATCGCCATAGAAATCCTTGAGGAGCTGGAGAAGATGCCACATGTGAGGGGGAACCAGCCAAGGAAAGTCATTGACCTCATACAGTCTGTGGAGAGGGCCCTAGCAGATCTCACAGAGCTGGGAAACTCCGGAGCCATGAATAACCCACTGGTAATAAAATCTATTGAGAGTAAGTTACCTGACTTTATATTAAGAGACTGGTTAAAGTTTATGGTCGACCCTGCAAATGATGTCACTTCAGACAACCACTTTGGCATGCTCTTAAAATTCCTAAAAAAACAGGAAGAAATCCTAGAGAGGCTTGAACAGCTAAGGACTGTGGAGAAGATGGAGAAATCAGACCATCCAGAAAATAGATATGAGCGAAAATATGCTTCAACAAGAACCACAGAGAAAGGAGAGCTGGAGGATGTGTGTGGTGTGTGTGGTGATGGTGGACACAAAAACAAAATCTTCTTCTGTAGGAAGTTTAAATGGCTGAAGCTACCTGAAAAGAGATCTGTCTTAGAAAAGCTGGGAGCGTGCATAAAATGTCTTGGATGCCATGATGACGATGGATATTGCAGAGATACCTTCCTATGCAGAAATAAAGACTGTAAAGAGGGAGGAGGCACCCCAGACCACCATTACTTTCTCTGCCCAAAAGGAGAACTAAAAATGGGTGAGGAACAGAGTGGAAAAGGCAGCAGAGGTAAAAGCAAGCTAACAGAAGAACAAGAGGAGTTCTTGTCTGAACTTTCCCCAGAACTAGCAGAACAGTGCAAAAAGGCTTTCACCAGCAAAACCGCAGTTACCAGCAATGCTAAAGACCAGTCAGAGCTTTTAGAGAAAAAGGGGCTGTCTGAACTTCCTGTCATCATGATGCTGATGAAGGTCACTGCAAATGCAGGGCAGAAGATTGGGACTTTGGTTGACCTTGGATCTGACACTAACTACATTACCCATAAGGCTGCTGACAGGCTGAGGTTACAAAGTGAGAAGATAACCTTAGTTGTGCACGGGGTTGGTGGAATGACCATGAAGGTGAACACTAAAAGATATGTGCTCAAAGTCAGAGTCAAAACTCCTCGAGGAACAGAGAGGGCACATGAACTTGTCTGCTACGGCCTGGATGAAATTGCCAAAGTGCACAAAGTGATTGAACCTAGGAAGTTGCAGAAATTCTTCCCAGAGGTCGAGCTTGAGGAATTGAGAAGGCCAAAAGAAGTTGAACTCCTCATTAGCCACCGAGAGGGAAGACTCGCTCCGCAGAGGCTGAGAGTTGTAGGAGATCTTGTCTTGTGGGAAAGTCCATTGGGTAAGACAGTGGGCGGAGCACACCCCGACTTGTTTGAGGAAGTACAAGTGGCAGCACACGAGTCCAAAACACACTTTGCTCGCTCCATGAGGACAGCTGCTGTCAAGTATGAGGAAATCCTCAGGAGTTCAACAACTGAGGCAGCCCAGTTACAACAGAAGTGGAAAGGACCAGAGTGGTACGTAAGCCATCTGGTGGCACCAAACCCTCATTCAACTCAACCTGCAGGTGAAGCAGGGAAAAAGAAGATGAGGGATGGCAAGGATTTTCTAAAACAGGAGGTGAGACCAGAGACGCCTAACCCTCTGACTAGGAGGGGACTCCTAAGCCAAGTAGCTGGACTATACGACCCAGTTGGCTTAGTTACATCTGCCAAACAGAAAGGGGCAATCCTTGTCAGGAAAGTGTTCCAGGAAGGTGGAGGCGGTAAGCTGACCACGTGGCAGAATGGACCAGACCTCCTGAAGTGGTCAGTAGACAAGTGGCCTAAAAAGTCTGCTGGAGAGGTTGCAGCTAATGCCAGGGAGAGTGTAAACAAACTCCAGAGGAAGGCATTCACAGCTGTAGTGACAAGAGCTCAAGCAAAAATTGGCCAGAAAAAAGAAAACATGCAGACTCTTCAGGAGAACCTGAGAAGTGAAATTCCAGAGGAAAGAACTGCATCAAACCCAAGTCCTTCTCTTCCAAAAAGGAAACCTGCTGGCTGGGTAATCAAAAAGCTTGTGAAAGTGAGGAACTTCAGTAGCTTGTCCAAACTGGTCAAGGTCATCGGCTGGGTGGGGCAAGCAGCACATAAGTGGCGCGAGAAGAAGGGCCAGACCAGAGGTCCGTCAAAGTGGGAGGCAATGTCTCTCAAGAAAAGGACCAAGGGAGTGGCTGGGACCCTTCTCAGAACGAGGAAAAAAGCCTGGGTGAGTGACTTCACAACCATGGACCTGTTCGGCCCTTATGAAGTGAAGACGCAAAGTGTGGGGAATTGTGTTCTATTGCATGGCCTCCAGAGCCATACACACTGATGTGGCAAGTGAATAAGTCTGAGGCTTGAGAATCTGGTGTGAGCTCCCTGGGTTTGGAAAACCAGGAGCTCAAGTGGGAGGTGTTGAGGTGAAATGAACATTGTCAGTCTTGATTTCGGTTGACTGCTTAAAAAACTGCAAGTCCCACAATGCACCTGCCTGCACAATGCAGCCTGCTCGTTGGTTTGAGTGGGAGCACCTGTGGAGGAATGGAAAAGCCTCTCAACAAACATTTCAAAAGAGAGAGACACACACACACTTACAAAGGATCTACTCGTGGTGCAACCAGAGGAGCCACTGGTACGGTAACTTTATGGGTTTTATTGCAATGATTGTTTTCTGTTGGAAGTGCTGTTAGTTAATGATGGTAGTATAAATTGTTTGATTTCTGTGGTGATGATGATCAAGCATGCAGGATGAGTTTGGCTTTTTGTTTGAGTGTATTTTGTTGATTGTTGGAAGTTTGTTTGTATTTTTTGTGTAAATTGTGCTTTTTGTATTTTTTAAGGTTTTCAACCTAAATGAGCCAACCAGTAAAAGAAATAAAAATCATTCTGAGTTGGAACGAGTTGTCCCATGCGTCCTTTGGGATTAATGCACCAGGCCGTTTTCAAGTTGGGCCAGAGAGTAGTCAGAAAACACCTGAGAACTTGACATCCACCACTACCACATCAGCACCCACAACAGCTCCAGAAACTACCACAACAGCTGCTGCAACCACCACAACAGCTCCAGCATCTACCACAACAGCTCCCACCACTACCACATCAGCACCCACAACAGCTCCAGAAACTACCACAACAGCTGCTGAAACCACCACAGCAGCCCCCACAACAACCACCACGACCACCACAACAGCCCCCACAACAACCACCTCGACCACCACAACAGCCCCCACAACAACAACGAATGGCCCACGTGAGTCAATGAGATTGCTATCTAGCGACTTTTTCTTAGCGACTATCTAGATCTCCTCAGTGACAGCTATCTACTTCTCTCTTAAAGGCTATCCACATTTCATTGGTGACTGCTTAGTGACTCCTATCTAGATGTCCTAAGTGACAGCACTTCTCCTTAGGGAAACAACACTAACTTGCAGTCAAAGAAAGGGTGCAGTGTGTGAACTAAATCTTCAACTTATGCACCAGTGTGTGACATAAATCTTCAACTTATGCACCAACATTGCCCTGCCTAAAAAGTTAATGGGTGTTGTCAGGTCTTGGTTTAACCTGACATGTGTGCTCGAAAAATAGTGTTTAGACTTTTTGAGGGTGTCACTCACCTCTGTTGTCTCTCTCTTTTGTCCCGCAGCCATCATCGCCGGCAACTCTGGTGACGTCAGCAGCAGGATCAGCCTCTTCACCACCTTCAGCCTCACCCTCCTCTCCGTGCTCGTCACACGGCCGTGGTAGCTGCCTACATGAAGGAAATACGTCCTCCACAGATACATGAAGGAAATATGTCCTCCTCGATGTGCATTCAATTTGCGCACCCCTGATGCGCTTAAGGCCTGACATACTAAAGGGTTGGACTGGACCCATTTTATAATTGCAATAAATACTTGTAGGAAGTTATAATGTGTCAGTGATATATGAGTAATCTATGTACATGTAATCTATTTAAACCCTTATTTTTCTATATATTGGCCGTATAAAATAACTTGTGAAGAATGTTGATATGTTGAAATGAGAGAGAATGTGTGTGTGGGTGTGTTTGTTTTTAACTAAAATCACAAAGGTAGTCCATATTCTGTGATATCTATGTTATGAGTAATTTGAAGGAGAATATTTCACAGGATGGATATTTCTGTAATTTTAGTTGTTGCACTTTCAGGGACTGGAGTTCACATGTCTCCTAGAGTCTTATTGTGGTGGTTTAAGAAAAAGATGCCTGGAGCAGTCTTAGCCTGTATGCCTCTGAGACGACAGCAATATTTATATGATAAATTAAAGAATAATGATCAGTCATCCAGTGTTTGTCCCTTTGTCTCTTTACCCAGATCTCTCACCTGTGATATTATTTCTCACACATATGTGATTTATTTGACTTCATGTGTAAATAATAAGTGTGTCATAAAGACATGCATTGCATCGTATGAATATGAATGAATGTTGGTGGTGGTCGGAGGGGCCGTAGGCGCTGATTGGCAGCCACGCTTCTGTCAGTCTACCCCAGGGCAGCTGTGGCTACTGATGTAGCTTACCACCACCGGTATGACTGTGTATGAATGATTACTGGACTCTGGACTCTGTAAAGCGACTTCGGGTATTTAGAGAAGCGCTATATAAGATTGAATTGATTGATTGATTGATGTGTAAATCAACTCACTAGGAACTCAAAACAAGAACAATCAACAATGCAAAGATATGCAAACAGCAACTAATTCAAAACACAACAATACTTACCTGAACACATCAAGTTAACAAAGCTGACTAAAATCACCTTGCCTATGATAACCTATATATTTCACTGAATAGGTAGAGTACATAAATGAACAAAGACACACTCATGTCGTTCATTGGAGTATAAAGTAATAGTATTTTGAGTGCATTAAGGGTGTTTTCTTAATACCACACCCCTGTGTTCTACCTGACGGAATGGTATACAACCCCAAATCATAAAAAGTTGGAGCGGTATGTTAAATTAAAATTAAAACTGAAAACAGTGATTTGTAAATCCTCTTTGAATTGTATTGAAAACAATACAACAGCACAATATCTGATGTTTTACCTTGTGAATTGTATAGTTTTAAAAAAAAAATAAACATTAAATTCAATTTAGATTCTTGCAACATATTTAAAAAAAAACTTGGTACAGTAAAGTATTTACCACAGTCACCAAGTGATGATATGTTTTAGGTGTAACTTTGTCTAATTCTTCCTGCAAACAAGTTTTAAGGTGTGCAACGGTTATATCCCCAAAGCAGAACTCGTTACATTTCGCTGTTATCTTAAAATCAGGAGATCTGTATTAGCGCCTTTAGGCAGAGTAAACATAACAGAAACACGTATACATAAACAATTCAAGTGTGGTTATTAACGTAACAAAAAAGTATCAATGTTCCTCATCATAAAGTCCTTGGAAACAAATATTTAAAGTCCCAGCGTGACCCAGTGTTCCGACAGGCCACAGTGTCGGACTCGGCCTGCTTCCTCGATAATAATCAAAAAAGCTCCCGTGTGTAGACGTAATCCAACCAAAATAAACAATCCTCTTCAGAAACAAAAATATATATCTATATTGCCACGTAAACACAAGAACAAAAAATCCTCCATATTCCTGTAGTCCTTAAACTCGCTTTTTGCCCCCCCAGAAACACTGTGGCATTAATGACCGAAACTGAGAAGGTCGCACCTAAAATACAGAACTGAGGAAGTTATGGTTTTAGCACCTGCTATTTGAGACAGCAACCTGTCAGCTGGTGGCTTAAAGGGAAGTTGTATTGTGGGACGTGTTACGGGTCAGGACTCGGTCACGTCCGGCAGCAGTGGCAAGGAAGCCAGCAGCAGCTTGTCAACATTTATGTAGGCTACTCCTATGCTTCTTTCTGTTCTTCTGGGGAAGTGTGTTTGCCCTGTAAGGCTCTGAGGTGTGTTACCGCTTCCCCGGTATTGCCAGTATGAATGTGATCGGAATGTGCGGGTGTGGGGGCGAGTGTATTTTTCTTCTTGTGCTGAATATTCTCATTGCCTTTGCTGTCACGGAGCAATAGCAGGGTGGTATGACCTTAATTAGATACAAATAAGTGATGGTGTTCCCCAAGGCTTGTACCCTACCTTTAGGCTACCCTTGGGTGCACAATACTTGAATGCTCTCTCCCCCACCTCCCCATCAATTTTATGTATGTATCATGTTATGTTTGTATTTATTGTGTACATTTACCACATGTGAATGTGGCAGAGTGGGCTACGCCTCCACAGTCCATTCCCCCAGGTGTAATAAGAAACACTGATTACTGGGCGGGCTTGTATTTTGATATATAGCCCAGCTCAGGTCACGGGGAGACACGTCCTCCTAACCTTGTTTTGCTTCCGGGTGCCCATCAGTTTGTATGGTGGCGTGGGATTGCAAATTGCACTACTTGGACTAATGCTGTTACCGAAGGTAAGCAACTTTGGCGTTAAGCCACTTCGTCCATTGCGGCACCTTCTTATTGTATCTAAAAAGGCTCGTTCACTTTTCTGTTTAGCACGAGTGGTTCATTGTCGCGACAAAGCCGGTGTAGCGGTTGCTCTGACGCCGGGTGCTCGGTGGGAATCAGCTGGAGGTAGGCTGGTTCAGTTACTACTACCGCTCGGTATTTTAATATGCAGGGTTAGTTACCAGCACCGCTCTGTATTTTAATATGCAGGTTTAGTTACCAGCACCGCTCTGTATTTTTAAATGCGCATTAGTTATGAATAACAATGCTATCCTCCTCTCTATCATAGCTCCGTCCATGACTCGCTGTCCCTGAGTGTGCAGTCATTGCAGCTCGGCACGTTGAGCGGAGGGCCATCCACTGCCTCCGCCCGGGAAGGGCTGCTGTTCTGTTTTACTGTCAAATGCATGTTTATAATTGACCGGCATGCTCATGTTTGGTGTGTAGCTCTCGGTGATTTCCTGCATGCATGGGGCTAGGCTGGGTATGCTACCTTCCATCTCCGCTTGCTCTGCCTGATATCGTTTTGTTGGTTTCTTTTGATTTGATGCATGGGGCTGTGCAGTGGGCTGCTGCTTTTCCCTCTCGGCTTGGCCTGCATGTTTTGTGCTGCTGCTATGTTAACTGTGGTGGTAATTCTGAGTGATTGTTAACTAGCCTAACCGTGTCTTTGCTGAAGTGTGTGCGTGTGCCTCTGTGTGTGGGTGTGTGCATGTAGCTAAGGTAACCCAGGGTACTGTGACAAAGCCTGCTACTCCCCGCTGACCGTCGGAGGTCCACCCCGTCCTAAGTCCCTCCGCCAAAGCTAAGTAGCCTCAGTAGGATAGCCAGACTATTAAATCCTCTCCTTGCATCTTTACTGTCAAGTGTTTTGCTAACCCCAGTGCCTTTATCTCTCTCCCTGGACAGGTGCAGTGGGTTTCACTTGAGCGACAGGCTGACCCCCAGGTGGTGGAGCCCCCCCCTCACTTTTCCTTGCTGTGTGCATAACGGTTGCCCTATTTTGGAGTGCAGTGCTTACTGGTTTTATGCACGTGTGGTGTGTGTCTTCTGGGCCTCTCCTGTCCCCCTCTTGGAAAGTCCTGCTCGCTGCGGTAAGCCACTGCCCTGCTCCACCTTTGAGTCCTGACCACTGGCCCATCTCCGTAAGGCTTTGGCCATCTCACCTGCTCATATTCGGGTCATAGCCCACTGGCCTAACATTGTACGTGTCTACTGTGTGTGTTTAGTGTATGTGTGTATACTGGAAATAACTCTGTTTGGTTGTTGTGTGAGAGGCAACAGCCTGTACTAGAATTGCCCTGTACTCCTTTTACTACTGTTTGTATACTTGTTAATAAACTGTATTTATGGAACCCATGTCTCTGGCCTAAGAGTGGTACGAACTTGTGTTTGCCTTGTTAGAACTAAAGTAACACTGAGTCTATATCTGTCCTAGGGTGACTACCTAGGTGGCGTAGTCGACAATTAAAACTATCCTAGCAAATTACCTCGCCACTGTCACATATAGTAGCATGCTCATCCTGATACGTGTATGAATTAATCTGCCATGTTTCTGATCGTCTCCCCTCCCCTTCTCCTCCCTCCCCTTCTGCCACAAGAACATGTAGGGGGTAGTAGAGAGCAGGGTGTGCCTACCCCACACACAAACGTCTGGTTACACTATGCCTAAACACTGAAAAGTAATGGACTCTCTTAGAAGACATAGCCTATGTTGCTTTAGCCTGCACCATTTAATGTGAGATAGACTAGCATTATTATGGCCAAAATTGTCTATCAAATGTTCTTGCGTAGGGTACATGTTGTGTATGTCTATTTTTTGTAAGGAATTGTCTACCTCTACACCTACGAATGATAATTATTGCGGTCACTGCATAGTGACATCTATTTAAAAATGTCAGCACATTCAGGCTCACAAAGAAACAGAAAGAAATACATACCAGCACATTCAGGCTAACAAGGAAACAGAAACAAATATATTTCTGTTTCCTTGTTTGCCTGAATGTGCTGAACATTTAAAAATAGATCTCACTATGCAGTGACCGCAATATTATCATTCGTAGGTGTAGAGGTAGGCTGTTTCTTTTTTGACCACGTGAGCCTTATAAACGCGGCGGGAATACAACCTTAATCAAACACACTTTTATTAATACCGTGGGGCTGTGGTCGTGTCACACGCAGAAAGCATTGGCGTGCGGGAGCAGGAAAAACAAGCCAAAGTTTAAGAATGCCCTTGATCAATTTAATATGAGTCCCACACTTACCAGTTGTAGTGGAGCTTGTTAGTTGTGCAAAAACATGTATTAGTAGCCCAAGGCGATACATTTCTGGAAGAGAGAATGCAAAGGCTTATTAAGACTCGCAGCCGACAGGACAAAGTCCAGAGAGCGTTACCTTCAAGCAAAATGTAGCTAAATCAATCACAACAAAATACTTACATACAATTACATTATTACATAATTATATTTCAGTCATATGGTTTACTCAACTACTGTGTATTAATCATACTTTTGCAGAATTCAATTTGTAGAAATTCCATGGCACTATAACTCAAATTGGCCAATACTGGAAGTTACTCTTTAGCCAGAAAAAGTGGTGCTGGTACCTTAATTTATCATTGTAGTGTATATTATATTAATACAGTTAATCTATTGTGATATTTCATTATTTTATATTATATTATAACCATCTCTTTCTCATTTCAAAACTGATAGACATGTCCCTCCATCTACTGTCCACACGTCAGTGATATTTATTTATGTTTATTTAGCATCAGGCATCTATTTCCATTTATTCATTTCATCTTTTTTTTAAACAAATTGTTTCCTGTTCCTAAAAGAATACAGCTACCCCAGTATAAAATCTCTATTCATGGAAACACAAACATCACTCTCCACATTGCAGCATTAACTTCTAAACCATTTGTGTCTTGTACGTTGTATTATTAAATCTTGCTTTACATTTTTTCCCCCATTTTTCTACCTTTTTTTTACTTCCACTTTTTAACTTATTTACTTATTCTTGGTAATTGGTTAAAGTATATTATATCCAAAAGAATGCTGGATGGTGAAATGCACAAGATTTCTTTCCTTGTTTTTTTTTTCCCTTTCCGCTGAATGACCTTTAAAGGTTTAAGACATTGGATATGGCTCTGCTTCATCTCTTGTGGTGTTCAGTTAATAACAAACATGCCTAAATAGATTTTGCTAATCTTTCAACACATCTAGCATAGCATTGAGCTTCCACAGCATTCTTTTCAAATGTGGCCAAACCTCTTAATTGAGTCCGCCATGTGTGTTTTACACTGCTGTTGATTACATGGATCGCTGAAAGACAAAATCTGATTTTGAGCACTGGGTTTGAACAAGAATAATGTCATCTGAATGGTTCTGGAGTCATGGCCCATTTAATTGCCAACGGTTCAGGTTATAACCGTCAAAAAAATATGTTTATAACTTAATTAATAAATGCATTTTATAATAGAACATATAGTTACAAGATGTTTGGGTTAGGTTTAGAGAAATATTACTTTACGTGGAGTATTAACTTGAGAAGTACACACTATTTGTCCTAAATTAATTATGTATGTGTTCACTGCTTGTTTTTTTTCTGTATGTCTTCGGTGTTAATAATCGGACGGCGTGTGTTATCCGCAAACGTTCGCGTTGTCATGTTTACCCATTATTAAATTGAGCATATCGATTGTTAATCCATTAATAAACTTAGCATTGTGATTGTTTAACACAATGGCCGATGTTTGACATTGAGCTAAGCTATGTGTGTTAATCATATGCCTTTGTGAGCTGAAAAATGACATTTCATTTCTGTGTGTGTGTGAAAGCAAAGGCTGATAAGAATAACTAGTAGTCTTCTTTCTATATAAACCTTGTGTGATGTGTTTAATTTTGCTTCTCTCTTGTCTGCTGCAGTCTGGGGGGTGATCCAGGGCGCTCTCTCTCTCTGAGAGTCGGCCCGTGCCTCTGTCTTGTCTGCCAAGACATGAGTTAGCCTGATGCGCTTGTTGTTGTTGAATAAATATACTTATATGCAATTCTGGAGTCCTGAGGTAACTTGAGTGAATTTTCACCTAACACAGTCTTTAACTGGCCAGAATCAGACACCACCGCTGAACTGCCATCTATTTTAAGTAAGGAATTTTTTTGGGCAAGTACGTATTGACCTGTAGTAATTACCAAGATATTAGTTGGAATGATAATTAATTACAGAATGAGAATTAAAGATGTTGATTCCGGAACTGTGACCATACATTAGGCCTAATGAATGAATGCTTGACCAAAACTGTGATCTCTTCCATGGGAACAGAGGTAGGAACAGCAAGAGCTCAGGAGACTATAGCAGGGTTTCTACTTACACTGTGTGCAGATATGACAGTGCACATTTTTACACATGATGACCTCAGAGTTGGTGATGTGTCTTGTTTAACAAATAATGATTCATGGATTGGAATATTTGAAATGAGTCCTTGTTTTCTGCACTAATGTGAGCATTGATTGCTATTATTCTAGAGCGTCCCTCACCAGATGTAACCTCAGTGTCCATGGGGGCTCGGTTTTATATTTAACTGTCAGTCATTTCCCGACCCCCCTCCCTATCTCTTTCCCTCTCATCTCCTGTCTATCTCTATCCACAGTCCTGTCCTAATATTCTGCTTTCTTTTTCAAATAGGTAGGTTGTTTTAGACAAAAGTGTCTGCCAAATACCTTACCTAAAACTGTAACTATAAAACCCCAAAATTGCACTGCAAATGACAAAATAAAGAAATAAAGAATATCTGTCATGCTGTAACCCATTCTATTACATCATAAAAAATCTCCCTGAAGTGCCTGAAGGTAATAAAAGCGCTTAAAGATGAGGAGCTTCTTTTTGGATGTGCTGGATCCAAAAGGAAATAAGACAGACATGGTTCCAGGCAGATCTAATTCTGTTTATAATTTGTTCACATGGCTACACCACATTCTAAAGACAAACACTGACAGTGATATTATAATGAACTAGAAAATGCATTTCCTGAAGGAAATACCAGTGCATGAAATGCAAAAGTTAAGAAAGGAAGAAGAAAAGAAAGAAGAGTGAAAGAAGGAAAGAAGAGTGGAAGAAGGAAAGAAGAAAAGAAAGAAGAGTGAAAGAAGGAAAGAAGAGTGGAAAAAGGAAAGAAGAAAAGAAAGAAGAGTGAAGAAAGGAAAGAAGAGTAGAAGAAGGAAAGAAGAAAAGAAAGAAGGGAAAGAAGAAAGGAAAGAAGAGTGGAAGAAGGAAAGAAAGAAGAGTGGAAGAAGGAAAGAAGAGTGGAAGAAGGAAAGAAGAAAGAAAAGAAGAGTGAAGAAAGGAAAGAAGAGTGGAAGAAGGAAAGAAGAGTGGAAGAAGGAAAGAAGGAAAGAAGAGAGAGTGAAGAGGGAAAATATTAAAAGAAGGAGAGAAAATGGAGTGAAGCAGAGAGATGGAGTGTGAGAGAAAGTAGAGTGAGAGGGATAGAGAGAAAGATAGAGAGAAAAAAAAGTAGAGAATGGAAGGTGTCTCTTAATATTCCTAATTATACAGTTGAATGGAGAGGGACAGAGAGAAGAGGAGCCTTGGCGCAGGTGTCAGTGAAGCACAGGTGCAAGCCAGTTTAAAGACCCTATTATGATGTCATAATGGCCCAATGTAAGTCAATGGGAGGAATTGTATTAGTTTTTCTTTAATATTTTAAAAAGTATAAAGTTTAGAAAAATGAAAAATACATAGCATAAGTGTCCTTAACAAGACCTATGCAGCAAAGTTTGAACGATGTTTCTACGTTAAGCGGTTCAAGCTGAATTGAGCGCAGAAGTCGGTAAAGAGAATAATAATAAGAAGAAGAACTAGAAAATGCATTTCCTGAAGGAAATACCAGTGCATGAAATGCAAAAGTTAAGAAAGGAAGAAGAAAAGAAAGAAGAGTGAAAGAAGGAAATAAGAAAGGAAAGAAGAGTAAAGAAAGAAGAGTGAAGAAAGAAAAGAAGAGTGGAAGAAGGAAAGAAAAAAAAAAAGAAAAGTGAAAGAAGGAAAGAAGAGTGAAAGAAGGAAAAAAGAGTGGAAGAAGGAAAGAAAGAAGAGTGAAAGAAGGAAAGAAGAGTGGAAGAAGGAAAGAAGAAAAGAAAGAAGAGAGAAAGAAGGAAAGAAGAGTGGAAGAAGGAAAGAAGAAAGGAAAGAAGAGGGGAAGAAGGAAAGAAGAGTGGAAGAAGAGTGAAGAAAGAAAAGAAGAGTAGAAGAAGGAAAGAAGAGTGGAAGAAGGAAAGAAGAAAGGAAAGAAGAGTGAAGAAAGGAAAGAAGAAAAGAAAGATGAAGGAAAGAAGAGTGAAGAAAGAAAAGAAGAGTGGAAGAAGGAAAGAAGAGTGAAGAAAGAAAAGAAGAGTAGAAAAAGGAAAGAAGAGTGGAAGAAGGAAAGAAGAAAGGAAAGGAGAGTGGAAGAAGGAAAGAAGAGTGGAAGAACGAAAGAAGAAGAGTGGAAGAAGGAAAGAATAATATTCCTAGTTATACAGTTGAATGGAGAGGGACAGAGAGAAGAGGAGCCTTGGAACCTTGGCGCAGGTGTCAGTGAAGCACAGGTGCAAGCCAGTTTAAAGACCCTATTATGATGTCATAATGGCCCAATGTAAGTCAATGGGAGAAATTGTATTAGTTTTTATTTAATATTTTAAAAAGTATAAAGTTTAGAAAAATGAAAAATACATAGCATAAGTGTCCTTTACAAGACCTACGCAGCAAAGTTTGAACAAAGTTTCTAAGTTAAGCGGTTCGAGCTGAATTAAGCGCAGAAGTTCGGTACAAAGAATAATAACTAGAAAATGCATTTCCTGAAGGAAATACCAGTGCATGAAATGCAAACGTTAAGAAAGGAAGAAGAAAAGAAAGAAGAGTGAAAGAAGGAAATAAGAAAGGAAAGAAGAGTGAAAGAAGGAAATAAGAAAGGAAAGAAGAGTAAAGAAAGGAAAGAAGAAAGGAAAGAAGAGTCGAAGAAGGAAAGAAGAAGGGAAGAAGGAAAGAAGAAAAGAAAGAAGAGTGTAGAAAGGAAAGAAGAAGGAAAGAGGAAAAAAAGAAAAGTATAAGAAGGAAAGAAGAAAGGAAAGAAAAGTGGAAGAAGTAAAGAAGAAGGAAAGAAGAAAAGAAAGAAGAGTGAAGAAAGAAAAGAAGAGTGGAAGAAGGAAAGAAGAAAAAAAAAGAAAAGTGAAAGAAGGAAAGAAGAGTGAAAGAAGGAAAAAAGAGTGGAAGAAGGAAAGAAAGAAGAGTGAAAGAAGGAAAGAAGAGTGGAAGAAGGAAAGAAGAAAAGAAAGAAGAAGGAAAGAAGAGTGGAAGAAGGAAAGAAGAAAGGAAAGAAGAGTGGAAGAAGGAAAGAAGAGTGGAAGAAGAGTGAAGAAAGAAAAGAAGAGTAGAAGAAGGAAAGAAGAGTGGAAGAAGGAAAGAAGAGTGAAGAAAGAAAAGAAGAGTAGAAGAAGGAAAGAAGAGTGGAAGAAGGAAAGAAGAAAGGAAAGAAGAGTGAAGAAAGGAAAGAAGAAAAGAAAGATGAAGGAAAGAAGAGTGAAGAAGAAAAGAAGAGTGGAAGAAGGAAAGAAGAGTGAAGAAAGAAAAGAAGAGTAGAAAAGGAAAGAAGAGTGGAAGAAGGAAAGAAGAAAGGAAAGGAGAGTGGAAGAAGGAAAGAAGAGTGGAAAGAACGAAAGAAGAAGAGTGGAAGAAGGAAAGAATAATATTCCTAGTTATACAGTTGAATGGAGAGGGACAGAGAGAAGAGGAGCCTTGGAACCTTGGCGCAGGTGTCAGTGAAGCACAGGTGCAAGCCAGTTTAAAGACCCTATTATGATGTCATAATGGCCCAATGTAAGTCAATGGGAGAAATTGTATTAGTTTTTATTTAATATTTTAAAAAGTATAAAGTTTAGAAAAATGAAAAATACATAGCATAAGTGTCCTTTACAAGACCTACGCAGCAAAGTTTGAACAAAGTTTCTAAGTTAAGCGGTTCAAGCTGAATAAAGCGCAGAAGTTCGGTACAAAGAATAATAACTAGAAAATGCATTTCCTGAAGGAAATACCAGTGCATGAAATGCAAAAGTTAAGAAAGGAAGAAGAAAAGAAAGAAGAGTGAAAGAAGGAAAGAAGTAAGGAAAGAAGAGTAAAAGGAAAGAATAAAGGAAAGAAGAGTGAAGAAAGGAAAGAAGAAAAGAAAGAAGAGGAAAAGAAGAAAGCAAAGAAGAGTGAAGAAAGGAAAGAAGAGTGGAAGAAGAGTTGAAGAAGGAAGGAAGAGTGGAAGAAGGAAAGAAGAGTGAAGAAAGGAAAGAAGAGTTGAAGAAGGAAGGAAGAGTGGAAGAAGGAAAGAAGAAAAGAAAGAAGAGTGAAGAAAGGAAAGAAGAGTAGAAGAAGGAAAGAAGAGTGGAAGAAGGAAAGAAGAGTGAAGAAAGAAAAGAAGAGTAGAAGAAGGAAAGAAGAGTGGAAGAAGGAAAGAAGAAAGGAAAGGAGAGTGGAAGAAGGAAAGAAGAGTGGAAGAACGAAAGAAGAAGAGTGGAAGAAGGAAAGAATAATATTCCTAGTTATACAGTTGAATGGAGAGGGACAGAGAGAAGAGGAGCCTTGGAACCTTGGCGGCAGGTGTCAGTGAAGCACAGGTGCAAGCCAGTTTAAAAGACCCTATTATGATGTCATAATGGCCCAATGTAAGTCAATGGGAGAAATTGTATTAGTTTTTATTTAATATTTAAAAAGTATAAAGTTTAGAAAAATGAAAAATACATAGCATAAGTGTCCTTTACAAGACCTAAGCGACAAAGTTTGAACGAAGTTTCTAAGTTAAGCGGTTAAAGCTGAATTAAGCGCAGAAGTTTGGTACAAAGAATAATAATAAGAAGAACTAGAAAATGCATTTCCTGAAGGAAATACCAGTGCATGAAATGCAAAAGTTAAGAAAGGAAGAAGAAAAGAAAGAAGAGTGAAAGAAGGAAAGAAGAAAGGAAAGAAGAGTAAAAGAAGGAAAGAAGTGAGGAAGAAGGAAAGAAGAGTGGAAGAAGGAAAGAAGAAAGGAAAGAAGAGTGAAGAAAGGAAAGAAGAGTGGAAGAAGAAAGAAGAGGTGGAAGAAGGAAAAGAAGAAAGGAAAGAAGAGTGAAGAAAGGAAAGAAGAAAAGAAAGAAGAGTGAAGAAGGAAAGAAGAAAGGAAGAAGAGTGAAGAAAGAAAAGAAGAAGTGAAGAAGAAAGAAAGAAGGAAAGAAGAAAGGAAAGTAGAGTAAAAGAAGGAAAGAAGAGTGGAAGAAGGAAAGAAGAGTGAAGAAAGAAAAGAAGAGTAGAAGAAGGAAAGAGAGTGGAAGAAGGAAGAAGAAAGGAAAGGAGAGTGGAAGAAGGAAAGAAGAGTGGAAGAAGGAAAGAAGAAGAGTGGAAGAAGGAAAGAATAATATTCCTAAGTTATACAGTTGAATGGAGAGGGACAGAGAGAAGAGGAGCCTTGGAACCTTGGCGCAGGTGTCAGTGAAGCACAGGTGCAAGCCAGTTTAAAGACCCTATTATGATGTCATAATGGCCCAATGTAAGTCAATGGGAGAAATTGTATTAGTTTTTATTTAACATTTTAAAAAGTATAAAGTTTAGAAAAATGAAAAATACATAGCATAAGTGTCCTTTACAAGACCTACGCAGCAAAGTTTGAACAAAGTTTCTAAGTTAAGCGGTTCGAGCTGAATTAAGCGCAGAAGTTCGGTACAAAGAATAATAACTAGAAAATGCATTCCTGAAGGAAATACCAGTGCATGAAATGCAAAAGTTAAGAAAGGAAGAAGAAAAGAAAGAAGAGTGAAAGAAGGAAAGAAGAAAGGAAAGAAGAGTAAAAGAAGGAAAGAAGTGAGGAAGAAGGAAAGAAGAGTGGAAGAAGGAAAGAAGAAAGGAAAGAAGAGTGAAGAAAGGAAAGAAGAGTGGAAGAAGGAAAGAAGAGTGGAAGAAGGAAAGAAGAAAGGAAAGAAGAGTGAAGAAAGGAAAGAAGAAAAGAAAGAAGAGTGAAAGAAGGAAAGAAGAAAGGAAAGAAGAGTGAAGAAAGAAAAGAAGAGTGGAAGAAGAAAAGAAAGAAGGAAAGAAGAAAGGAAAGTAGAGTAAAAGAAGGAAAGAAGAGTGGAAGAAGGAAAGAAGAGTGAAGAAAGAAAAGAAGAGTAGAAGAAGGAAAGAAGAGTGGAAGAAGGAAAGAAGAAAGGAAAGGAGAGTGGAAGAAGGAAAGAAGAGTGGAAGAAGGAAAGAAGAAGAGTGGAAGAAGGAAAGAATAATATTCCTAGTTATACAGTTGAATGGAGAGGGACAGAGAGAAGAGGAGCCTTGGAACCTTGGCGCAGGTGTCAGTGAAGCACAGGTGCAAGCCAGTTTAAAGACCCTATTATGATCCATAATGGCCCAATGTAAGTCAATGGGAGAAATTGTAATTAGTTTTTTATTTAACATTTTAAAAAGTATAAAGTTTAGAAAAATGAAAAATACATAGCATAAGTGTCCTTTACAAGACCTACGCAGCAAAGTTTGAACAAAGTTTCTAAGTTAAGCGGTTCGAGCTGAATTAAGCGCAGAAGTTCGGTACAAAGAATAATAACTAGAAAATGCATTTCCTGAAGGAAATACCAGTGCATGAAAATGCAAAAGTTAAGAAAGGAAGAAGAAAAGAAAGAAGAGTGAAAGAAGGAAAGAAGAAAGGAAAGAAGAGTAAAAGAAGGAAAGAAGTGAGGAAGAAGGAAAGAAGAGTGGAAGAAGGAAAGAAGAAAGGAAAGAAGAGTGAAGAAAGGAAAGAAGAGTGGAAGAAGGAAAGAAGAGTGGAAGAAGGAAAGAAAGAAAGGAAAGAAGAGTGAAGAAAGGAAAGAAGAAAAGAAAGAAGAGTGAAAGAAGGAAAGAAGAAAGGAAAGAAGAGTGAAGAAAGAAAAGAAGAGTGGAAGAAGAAAAGAAAGAAGGAAAGAAGAAAGGAAAGTAGAGTAAAAGAAGGAAGAAAGAGTGGAAGAAGGAAAGAAGAGTGAAAGAAAGAAAAGAAGAGTAGAAGAAGGAAAGAAGAGTGGAAGAAGGAAAGAAGAAAGGAAAGGAGAGTGGAAGAAGGAAAGAAGAGTGGAAGAAGGAAAGAAGAAGAGTGGAAGAAGTAAAGAATAATATTCCTAGTTATACAGTTGAATGGAGAGGGACAGAGAGAGAGGAGCCTTGGAACTTGGCGCAGGTGTCAGTGAAGCACAGGTGCAAGCCAGTTTAAAGACCTATTATGATGTCATAATGGCCCAATGTAAGTCAATGGGAGAAATTGTATTAGTTTTTATTTAACATTTTAAAAAGTATAAAGTTTAGAAAAATGAAAAATACATAGCATAAGTGTCCTTTACAAGACCCTACGCAGCAAAGTTTGAACAAAGTTTTCTAAGTTAAGCGTTCGAGCTGAAATTAAGCGCAGAAGTTCGGTACAAAGAATAATAATAAGTATAAGAAACGAAGAATAACAATACAGGGCATTTCATGCACTGTAAATAAGTATAAAGAAACGAAGGAATAACAATACAGGGCATTTCATGCACTGTAATAAGTATAAGAAACGAAGGAATAACAATACAGGGCATTTCATGCACTGTAATAAGAAGCCTAGGAATAACAATACAGGGCATTTCATGCACTGTAATAAGAAGAATAAGAAGCCTAGGAATAACAATACAGGGCATTTCATGCACTGTAACTAGAAAATGCATTTCCTGAAGGAAATACCAGTGCATTAAATGCAAAAGTTAAGAAAGGAAGAAGAAAAGAAAGAAGAGTGAAAGAAGGAAAGAAGAAAGGAAAGAAGAGTAAAAGAAGGAAAGAAGAGTGGAAGAAGGAAAGAAGAGTGGAAGAAGGAAAGAAGAAAGGAAAGAATAGTGAAGAAAGGAAAGAAGAAAAGAAAGAAGAGTGAAAGAAGGAAAGAAGAAAGGAAAGAAGAGTGAAGAAAGGAAAGAAGAGTGGAAGAAGAAAAGAAAGAAGGAAAGAAGAAAGGAGATTAGAGTAAAAGAAGGAAAGAAGAGTGGAAGAAGGAAAGAAGAGTGAAGAAAGAAAAGAAGAGTAGAAGAAGGAAAGAAGAGTGGAAGAAGGAAAGAAGAAAGGAAAGGAGAGTGGAAGAAGGAAAGAAGAAAAGAAAGAAGATTGAAAGAAGGAAAGAAGAGTGGAAGAAGGAAAGAAGAGTGGAAGAAGGAAAGAAGAGTGGAAGAAGGACAGAAGAAAAGTGAAAGAAGGAAAGAAGAGTGGAAGAGAATTTAACTACAATTCAATAGACAACATTGCAGAACTATGCCAGTGTACAGGATTTTTTTTTGTTTTTTTTTGTTGATGTAAGACATTTAGTGTCGGGTGATTGCAGGAAGATAGGTGTCATTCTTCAGGTGGAGGGTCTCTGTATGCTGTGGTCAGTCAAAATGTATTGGGTCTTGATGTGTTAAATTCTGTAGACCTGCGAAAATATTAAAAAAAATTGCAAAGCATATACTTGTTTTAAAAACCTGCTAACTAACACCATTCAAAGCAAGACCTGTTTAGTTGAAAGCCCACTCACCACGTCAAGGTACAGGTCATGGGTGGGGTGTTAGTGAGACAGGACAAGACAGAAGACAAGGTTAATGAAAAAGCAAAGCATGCTTACAGACTTTTATTTGACAAATGTGTATGTATGTGACAAAGACATGTGACAAAGACATACAAACTTCACAGGGACATACTTAGAACATGGCATACATAGAACATAATTTTGAAGGGGAAAATGGATAGAGAACAACACTTACCTGTCCCCTTACAAAAAAACAGTAAAGACAACAACAACGACAAAAAGCAAGCCGCATCGAACCCCAGGTGTAAAAAAAACATTGATTGTGTGAATGTGTGTGTGTGTGTGTGTGTGTGTGTGTGTGTGTGTGTGTGTGTGCGTGTTTGTGAGAGTGCTCTAGCTTGAGCTTACCAAACACCATATACGTAGCTAGCTAGCTAGTTAGCTCACGTAAGATACTGTAAATAAAGACAACCAATTAACTAAACTTTTTACAAAAACCCATCAATTGTGTGTGTCATCAATCACTCATATTATTTACATTTACATGTTTTTACCGCTAGAGATTACACCAACTCAAGTGTCATTCAATTGCTATTAATCTTGAACTTGAACTTCAACAGCAGTGTTTAAACTTGAAGCATCATTAAAAATCAGGCAAACGATATCTTAGCTCAAGGACAAAAGAAAGGTCCTGGTATTGGCCAATCAAACGTATTGTAATTTCCCGCTCTGGTCAGATGACAAGTTTTACCCAAACAGAGACCGGAATGACGCACTCGCTTCTGGTTTTACCACCGATCCCAGCAGATATACGGATCCTTAATCGACAGGTGCCTTTGAATTGGCATATGCATTTCCTGAAGGAAATACCAGTGCATACAATGCAAAAGTTAAACATTTTAAACATTTAACCATTTTAGACATTTAACACAATTCGAGGCCCCCAGAGAGAGACAAAGGGTAAGGAGGTCAGAAATCAACAGGAGAGGTGTGTAAAGTCTGATAGATTGAAAGATAGAAACATAGTGAGAGTGTAAGACTAGGAAGGTGATAAGAACATTACCATAATGCCAAACAGGCAAAGTCATAAGGTTTTTGTCATTCTGAAGTTGATATAATCGGTTACAGCAGTGTAAATAGGACTGAGATAGATCATTTAAGTTAGAATACAAAACACAGGATTGTGATAACTGTAATATGTTTGTAGAACACCTGAATTTGCACAGTGTTGCAGATCAGAAATGAAGATATTGTCCAACAATGTATTCTTATCTGTGGTGGAAGTGTTAATGAGATGTGTATAACCTCTAGACTGGAACAACTCAAAGATGGGTTTCCTTCCATAACCCAATAAGTCCTCATTAAAATCCCCACATACAACAATTGCACTATCAGCAATAACATGTAAAGAGTCCAATAGGTGACAGAGATTTGGCAAAAATAGGTTTGTGTTGTAATCTGGTGGTCTGTAAATCACTGCCATTAGTACCTGAACTGGGGCTACCACTTTTAATACCAGGAATTCGAGGTCAGTCACACCCTGTATGTATTGCATGTGATGAGCTTGAACATGGCTTTTTACAAACACAGCAACTCCGCCACCATTCCTGTTTGATAGATGAGAATGAGATGAATATGAGACATGCCTGTTGCGCTTAAACATATGATAATTTTCCAACTGGAGATTTTCTGGGACAAAGGTGCCGAATAGGTGTGTTTCAGTGAAACACAAAATATCTGCAAAACACATTTCATGGTGTTTCTTGACATCATCAACATGGGCTGACAATCCCTCTGTGTTATGGTGAATCAGTGTCAGAGAAGATGATGAATTGGAGAGACAGTGAAGAAGGGGCATAGCATTTTCAAATTCAGCTTTTTGCATATTTTCCAGAGAAGTTGTGATTTCTGGATCAGAATATATTTTGTCCTCATCAAAATCAATTATGTGCAGTCCTTGCAGTGAGGTGGTTCTACTGAGACCAACATATGCCATACCTGGTTCAAAAATGCGGTTTAATGAGACCACTGCGGAAGCTGTTGTCATTCCTTGACATTTATGTGCTGTGCAACCAAAGGCAAGTTTCATGGGAAACTGGTGACGAACCACTCCTTTTTTACTCAGAGGTTCCTCCACTCTTTCTATATAAACCAAGTTATCTGGCCCTCCTGGTACCTGGTTGCGATGTCTCTGCCCTGCATTGGGATTGTCTAGTTCGACACCAAGCAGCTTTACAACTGTTTTGCTACCTTGGACATGATAAACAATTTCACAAATCCCTTCCAAATGAGCCATTCACCAGTCCATCTTCCACATCTATGTTTCTGATGAGCATCACACGGGCTCCCTCAGCAACTTGTAATCTGTCAGGTAGATCACCTTTACGTCCTTCAAAGGGTGCTATCTGTCTTTCCATGCGACCAGTTTTGGAGATCTTTTCTATAGTCACGTGCATCAACATTGACCAGTTCAGAGTGTAGAGCAGATATGGTGTTTGCATTATGTTTGTCTACCTCTTTATTTGTGGCAAAAACATGCAGGAGATCCTTGGGACAGTCCTCAACTTGATACATGGCCTGTGCAAGTAAAGCTCTATCTGGTTTAGATAATGCTTCTCCCTTGCGTTTCACTCTTATCCTGTTAAGCAACTCAGCAAATGCCACATCATCTTTCTGGCGCATGATTTCTGTGAGAGTGATTACTTGGAACTGATCCTGCCAGAAATCAAGAACATGATCCTCAAATACACAGAGAGGTTTTGCTTTACCTGGAGGTGGCAGCTGATAGAAGTCACCCACTGCTAAAACAGACATTCCTCCAAAAGGTTTTTTGCTACCTTTGATCTCTTGCAGCCTCCAATTGACATATGTAAACAGTGGTTTTGATACCATGGACACTTCATCAATAATAATTATCTCAGCATTGGACAAGGTTGCTCTCACTTCATCTAGACGATTTCCAATGCACTGGTAAGGTGGCTTAAGGCTTCTTGGCAGTTTCAAGACCGAGTGCAGTGTCTTGCCTGATATGTTGAATGCTGCTGTGCCAGTAAATGCTGTGAGAAGGACAGTGGGCATGGACATGTCTCTTTCCTCTGTAATACGGGGCAACCTACGAAGTATCTTTGATGCCTCTGTGTAGATGCACTTGATAAGGTGTGATTTGCCAGTACCAGCTCCACCGGTAACAAAGTAAAAAAACTGATCGTCACTCTGTCCACACACACGTCTTATGCACCACTTGCGCACTGTATAGAAGATTGAAGCCTGCGTTTGATTTAAATTCTGATACATTTTCCGCATAACAGTGGGGTCTATTTGAGGAGCCTCAAACATTGGTGCAGCACTTTCTCTCCTTGTGTGACTATATTCAGGAATTTCATCCTGTTCATTAAGTTCCTCTGGATTTATTTCCTCACGCTCTGAAATGCACTCAAGCCGAAGAACCTCTGTCTCAGGTGCAAGTGTCGTCCATGCATCCTCCATAGGTCCATTTTCTTCCAAGTTCTCAATGGCTTTCTCTATAGCTTCGTTATTCTTTTCAAATTGTGACCTGTTCTCCTTGACAATAGAAAATACTCTCTCATTAAAGTCTCTTCCAGGAAGCCTCACAGAACCAGATGCATAAAACGACTCATATGTTGTAAAACCTGTAGGTTTCAACTGTGAATCTGAATGGTAAGGCAGGTAAAGTTTGAGCAATGTTCCATAGAATTTTTCTGGAGATTTCTTCTCAGAAAATCTGGCATATCTGATGATAGCAGGCTTTCCGTGGGTTCGCTTCTGAATAAACCCCATTTCATTTTGAAGTGGTAAAGCTCTACTGCTTTCTTTCTGTCTCCCATACACCACTCTGTAGGTGGAAGCAAATTCTGCCATGCACATTGCTGCAAACTCTGGTGTATCAGGTCTGTTTTTGTATTTGTCTGCCATTCCGGACATCCA
This sequence comes from Clupea harengus, assembly GCF_900700415.2. Taxonomy (NCBI): domain Eukaryota; kingdom Metazoa; phylum Chordata; class Actinopteri; order Clupeiformes; family Clupeidae; genus Clupea; species Clupea harengus. The sequence continues at coordinate 17,551,161 of NC_045169.1, forward strand.
AACATTCTCTGACTCAGGAATTCTGTTATTCATGTACCTTAAAGGGAGGCTCATTTTCAAAGCATTGTCATCAGTGGGTATAAATATTACACTTCGAGAACAAGATTTCAGTTTCAAGCTACAGACTCGTGCAACAGCCTCTTGGACACTGACCTCTCTATTTTTGGAATATGCCTGCATGATCTGTTTCATTTCATCACAATCAGATGTAGTGGAACGAGAAGTGTCAGTCACAACCCTTTTCAGATAGTCACTCATCTCATGTTCAGCTTTAGAGATATATGATAAAATGTACATTATACAGGAGTAAGGGTTCAGGATGTACTGAATATCTATGTTTGCATTCCATGCCCTTAACAAATGTTTGTTGTAGCCATTTATCCAGCAGTCCTTTGGTTGACGTTTCATCACTAACACACTGGACGTTGTTAATGAAGTGATACAGTTTAGGTATTCCTCATAGCTCAAACTGCATTGTGTGAGTAGCTCAGGGATACTTTCAAATGATGTTGTTGGCTTATTAAGCAGTTCCCATACAGACTTCAGTTTTTTTTGGCCTCTTCAGGAGTCATGAAAGAAGGACCATGGTTTGATTCATCTTCAGATCCATCTCTGATTTCTTCTGGCATTTGTCGCGTTATAAATGTATTCTCTACAGGTTGTTTAGGAAATCCAAATCGACAGTGCTTATTTCCTTTCTTACATGACTTCGAGTGTCGTTTGCTGTGGGTTTGCACCTCTGTGACAATTTTGAAAAGCTCGGGATCTGTGTTTGGGTCAGGCAGCTGACATGTTATGTATGTAGCGCCCCCTAGTGTACAGCTGACTACGCCACCCCTTGATCTCAGTTTGTCTGTGCTAAGGCCAGAGCAAGGGGAACTCTGTCTCAATAATCCGTACAGACACAGGTTCTTGGAAAAGTATAAAAATAGTCTTTTTTATTAATACATGGTATTAAAGTGTTGGTTTGGTTGGTCAACAGTAAAATAAATAACAAGGGAATACAGTGGGGAATCGCCAAGCTAACGGCACAGGAGCCAGAGAAGACAATGAGAACCACAACTAGAAGGGTTAGGGTCCCAATCACACGTGATCACTGTCTATAGACACACTGCAACTAAATGTCACTCTGATAAACTTAATTTAAGGACTTAAGACTTCATGCTTCACAGCAACTTCCTGTCACACGTCTAAGCTATACATTAAGTGCAAGAGGGGGAACTAGGGAGATTGCCTTCTCAGAAGGGCCCTGAATGCTACCCTGGCTCCACCACCACCGAGGCTGGCTACACGAGAGGGAGGGGGGACAAAACAAAGGAATGATGAAACCACTCTAGCCTGTGATGTACAATAACTGCACTCTCACTACAATACTCGTTACGATCAACAGGCTAGAGGAAAAACAAACCAAAATCTAGTTAAACAATAATCACCACCACAATCATACGTGTAGAGAACAGCAACAGCAACACTCCAAATGCTGGTTGCAGTTAAACAGTCTAAAAACATAAACAGACAATTAATACCGGTTGATCACATTCCATTGGCAATACAATTCATGATCTAGATTTATTCATCACAACAAACAGGATAAAGATGCCACATGACAAAGTGGTCAATATAAAAGGCAGGCCTACTATTAAATCGCTATAAAGCGACCAGGGAAATAGCATCTATGCACATTCCTCCGGGCAAATGAGCTACACCACTACGGCAGAGCATAACTCAGAGACGTACCTGCCGCTCACGTTACCGGATGCAAGGAACGCTACGTTTATAGCAGGTACCCAACGACAGCCACAATACCCAGCGGGTGCTGGGTGAAAACAAATACACATCATATTACAATCTGTCAGTTAAAAACAGTGTACAACAACGGTTATGCTTGCCGTTACATTATCGTACCTTGTCCATGGAAATGATCACGCAAAACACTGGTACACCGCGGTTCAATCAGCGTCTGCTTCCCCATACACACTATTGAGACAAACATTTCTTAGCATGCTTGTGAATCAGAATCAAGGAAAACCGCTTTGACATACCTTTGTAGTTCGAGACAGCACCCACATCACTGCTTCCTCACACCAGTGCCAGCAGCAGAGTGATAACATACCGGCATAAGGACCCCAGGTGTCTATATATTGATGAACGACTCACAAAAGAATGAACCTGACAGCCACGACATGGAGCCGCACGCGGGTTAGGCTCACAGTCATAGACATTCTCTGACTCACATTCACACTCATATCCCATTCTCATACTCATTTAACAAATGTACGCTTTGCTGAGATTGTTTGAAATATGTATTAATCATATGAAAAACGTATGCTTTGATGAAATTGCTGGAGCTATGCTTTATAATCATCTGAACCAAGATATGCCTTTTACAATGATTGCAGAATGCCTGAATCATGCCTTATAATCATATGATAGTGTGTGTAATTGCTTGAGTGATGTTTAACAAATCTATATCTGCTGCCGATTGCTATGATCAAGAGTGAAAATTGCTTATTGTGTAAGGAAACATTTTCAGTGCAAATGCTTGTGAGGGAACAATGCTGATGTAAACTGTGAATGATCAAAGGGAACTGTAAAATGGGTTAAGCACAGGAAGTGTAACCGTTGGGGCCCGCGAGAAGGGCGCAGGCTGTAAGCAGGTGTGAGCAGCCGGCATATAGATGAGTCATACCTCTGTTGCAAAAACCCTGACATGATAAAAGTACATTGTGTGATGGAATGACCTTATAAGGAGAAGTCTGTGATGAAAAGACGGAAGCAGGTTGCAGTTAAAAGCTGAGACCAATGCTTGTGGTAGCTCTTCTTTTTGACTGTGTGATATATACACTGTTTTGCTGAACGCTTAAGCGACTTGGGGGAACAAGTCTTATTGCTTTTATTTTCTTTCTTTTTAATTACTTGTTGACTTGGGGAACAAGTCTTATTGTTCTTTTTCTTTACTTTAAATTTTTGTTGACCTTTTTGACATTAAATCTAAAGGTACTTTTTAAATACCACAAAACTTGCTTCTGCGTCAGTTAATGAAGTGAGTTAAGTTCCGCGTTTGAATCGCACCTCGCCTGACTACACCGGTCTATATCATCAGGCTGAGTGCCTTAACGTCCGATACCTAAGAGAGGTGGGGACCTTTGGCACAGAATCCTGTCGACTACGTGGAAAAGGTGAGTTGTCCCTCTCTTTCATTCTAGAAGAGAGTACTTGAAGGTGATCTCAGTAGGCACACTGAGTGATACTTTATAGTATCTGGGTTGAAACAGTGAGGCTTGGAGCCATGATGTGACATGATTTCTCTGAACTAAGTTGTATTCTGATTTGCGTGGCAATAACCGTAGTAATTACTTGTGAGAGTGTATAAGCAACTCGGGCGTCGAAAAGCACACAAATTAATTATCTATAGGTGCCACGATTACGCATTTCTTAACATGGCGCCCAACGTGTAGGCTATGAATGGTCATTAGTAGAGGGGTAATGCTAATGATCGCGAGTAATAATTAGTCCGTACGCACGAACCTAACCGATTTCTGGTCCTAATCAGAGTCTGGCATACCACCAGATAAGGAAATCGATTAAGTACACCTATCCGGTAATAGAAGAACGATCTAGATACGTGGTAATCGCGAGCCAGTGTTTAGACCGAAAAGGCACCTTTGGGGAACGGAATTAGCTACTCGCGTTCTATTAAGGTGCGCTTCTTAAATTTGGTCAAGTCCAACCATTTTTGAGGAAGGATCGTACACCCCCCAGACGATGGACGATGCGGTGTCAGAGTGGGAGGAGGGAGAAGATCCGCGTCCTCCCCATATCGATGAGTCCGGGTGTGTTGTATATGATGGGATTAGATGTTATCCGACTGAATTAATTCAAAACCTAAATTCAAGTGAACAAACACATAAAACACAACCAGAAAATCAAGCTTTTCCATTGCCTAACTGTACCTTGCTGCAGGGTGACATGCGCACAATCCAATTTGACACAGTCAAGGCAAGCGTATTAAACCCAGCTAATTTATACCTGAATCATAATGCAGGGATAGCGAAAGCACTGAGGGCCAGGTGGCCTATAGAGGTGGCAGGGCATGCTGAAACAATGAAAAACAGTTTACCTTTAACAGACGGGGAGTCTACTAGACATGCGCTATATTCAGACCCCGAAGTGGGAGAAATAGTGCATGTGGCTTACACTCCCTGGGATCAAATAATGGATGAGCAGGATCAGATAATATATTTATCTGAGATGCTCGAATCAGGGGTCAACGCTGCTACCCCGGGTAAGGAAATAATAACAGCTCCTTTCGGAAACGGAGCCTACAGATATAGCTCCACAGCAGCACATAGGGCTCTGAAGGAAATAATTCAAGCACACCCAAACAGGAGGTTTGTGGTGATTGCATATAACCACGATGATTTCAATATGATAAATGATTGTCTAACCAGACAAAGTCCCACAAGTCCGGAGGGTCCGGAGGAATGTTGGATGAATGACAGTCATGTTAGCCCTTCAGCTCCCTCTGTAATAAGAGAACCAATACTCAGGCTGAGTCCACATCACCTTGGGTTGCCGCCACCCCCTCCACTTATGCGGGCAGCAGATGATCCGATTTGGGACACAGAGCACGGAGAGGTTAGGGGTAGCGAGCCGAGTAGGGGAGTGATGGCACAGGTGGGCAGAGTTTCATTCATTGTCATGGCAAACAAACCAGATGAGGTTCCGCAGCATAAAAAAGGTGGGCTGCTGGTTATAACACAGGACAGTTTGAATGTCGACACAAAGGAGGAAGCTGAAATCAGACGAGCTTTTGGATCGGACTGGTACAGACGAGCTAAGGCTAAAACTCAAACGGAAAATGGACAGGGCGATATGAACCCTGGAGAAATAAGAACTTTGTCGGGAACGGGCAAATTAAGGGACTTATATACCAGAGTAGCCCTAGGACGAATTGCATTAAAATCTAGAATAGAGGATTTAAATAAAATCTTGGCACAAGCAATGTGCGATGCGGAAGACGAGTCAGAAGGAATTTTGACAATAAGACTCAGAGCCCAAACGGGCAAATATGTGGGTTTGCCCTCTCTAGAATTCTGCACAGCTGCGGCAGCAGCTTATCCATGGGAAATGGAGAGCGAAAATTTGATTGTGAGATTCTTAGTTCAACATCCAATCGAGGAACAATACCTCATCTCGGCACTAGTTGAATCAGAACAGCAGTACGCAAACGCGGGTAATGCGAGAACAAACCAGCAGGAATCAGACTCGGACGGTGACTATGAAGAGCTCATTCAGTACAGTTTACCGCCCCCAAGGCCAGTACGAAATAGAACACCGACCCCCGGACGGCACAAAAGCCCCGCTAGGGGTCAAAACATTGTCCCTGCAAGGGAAAATGAAACCATAAACACACCATGCGCGCCTGTCAGAGGACGCAGCATGCAAAGGCAATCAATGGTGAGATTTGAAACACAACCAGAGGCGGGCCATGCCAGGCAGGCAGCTGCGCTCATAAGGGGGATTGACAAAAGAGCCAAACCAATTCAGATTAGACAACAAAATATCGAAAAACCGCCCAGTAAAGGGCCAAGGTGGTTAACTCCGACAGGCATATCATATGCGCCCCTGACTACACAACAAACATATGAATATGTTGAGGAAAATAACCATAGACCTGAAATACCCTGGTATGAAGCACACAGAGAGGAAAGGGAGGTAATCCCACACATTCCCTCCGCGGCGGAAATATTAGGGATGGATAAGGTTACAAAAACATGGAAAGAATCTCAAATGGCTTTGGGATACGATTACATGAGAGAGGGGTGTGAACGCAGAGACCGATCTGTGGAAAGAGAATACCAAAAGAGAAGGGAGACAGAGGAGTGGTGCGAACAATCTGGATGGGGAACACAGGAGGTGACTAACCCCAATGGCAACTATGCGCTACCGCGTAAGGGACCGTGGGTAAACTCCACGCCCTATGCTGGGGCGCACACACGCTCTACACAAAATCACTCCCCCATTCAAATGAGACCTCTTACACAATCTTTTCAACAGACCCCTGCACGGGAGTCTGGCGTTTTTAACCCGAAATACATGACTCAAAGTATGTTCACAGGACAAAGTAGCATACTAGGGACAGGTAGCCCAAAATTAAAATTAGAGGATATCTTTCCAGCAAAACCAAAAGACCAGTCCGATGTGCAATATTTAAAGCACAGGAAGGATGATGGGATTCCTGAAAGTTTGCTGACAGATGCCTCAGTTAATGCTTTCTTGAGGATTCGTAGAGGCTTAACTATCCCGGATGGGACGCACGCAGGTGACTTAGCCTCACAATATAGGCGAGTCCCGGGTGAAGATGAGGTCGAAGAGAGAATAAAAACACTCTCCATAAAACTATGTGAGAGGCAAATCACGTTGAAAACAGCCATGAAAGAGTTAACTAACAAAGGCGCAAGCCTAGCTCAGGAAGAGCGACTATTGAGACAAGTGCCTAGAGGCATACCACTTGCTGCAGGGTGGGCCTCATGGGGTACAGCAAGGAAATCAGAACAATTGGAGATTTATGATCGTGCAGCTTTAATGACATCCACTAAGGAACGAACAAATAATAATGTTTCCGCCCAGCCACGAAATGCCACTCAAAATCACACAGGGAGAAACACGCAAACAAACAATAAAGACCGCAGCGAAGGCGAAAATCAAAATCAAAACAACCCAAGACAAAGTAATAGACAGGAAAATATCCTGTCCTATAGCCGATCAAAGGATCAAAAAGGATCAAAAAACGAACAGGGTCCCCTGACAGAGGGTACTCTGGGTGGGGGACCGATGAAAGGGACAGATGCGGAAACCACTCGCAGGCCGTGGGTGGAGCCCGAAGTCTGGAATGCGCTAAGCAGGGAAGAGAGATATGCGCATATGGAACGCCAAAAAGAGTGGAAAGCAAAACATTCTCGATTCTCACAGAATTAAACAGAATAAGTTTTGAAGAAGGAGGAGAGTTAAAGGCGATGGTAAAACAGGATGGACAAAAGGTGCAGTTTACAGTAGACACAGGAGCAACTGTATCAGTAATGAAGCCCACACAAGGGGGAACCCTAAACGCGAAATTAGCAGTGCGTCTGGCAGACGGGTCAATAGCAGAAATACAGAAATGGAAATGGGGTAACCTAGAAGGCATAGCCGGTAATGAAAATCTGTTAGGTCTAAGGGACCTGGACAAAGCAGAGAACCGCAGCAATGCTAACTATGTACACGCAAGGTTTATAAAACCAATAGACAACCATGCCGTAATTGAAAAAATTTGCCAAGAGACGATGATCAAGGACCATCAAGAATTAAAACGAATTTTAAACTTAGGTGTGTATTCAGAATACAAAAATGATGTGGGATTAATGAAGGAAAATTATGTGATAAAAGGTGGGATGCCTCCCAGTGAAGCACAATACCAAATCAACAGGAATGCTTTGAAGGAGCTCGGTGAGACCATAAAAGAATTGACAGCACTGGGTGTGTTGGCTTTGGAGGACAATCCTCCATGTTCCATGCCAATACAGGCAGTACCAAAACCTGATGGCACGTGGAGAATGGTACATGATCTCAGGGAGCTCAATAGGAGAACAGTAAAAGACAAACGAAGTTTAATCAACCCCTTTAGAACAGTCACTCAATTACAAAACAAACGTTTTAAAACATGCTTGGATCTAGCAAATGGGTTCTGGTCAGTCCCAATAGATTACCATAGTTCACTTAAAACGTGTTTTACGTTTCAAGGAAAAGGCTATCGCTGGAACAGATTACCACAAGGTTTTTGTAATTCACCAAATGTATTTCAGACACGGGTGGAAGAGGTGTTAATAGGTCTGGAGGTGGAAGTGTACATTGATGACATCTATTTTACCCACGAGGATGAGAAAGAACATTTGGATTTACTAGAAGAGGTAATTCTTAGGTGTAAAGCAGCAGGGTTGAAAATTGGACTGAAAAAATGTGAAATAGGAAAAGGCAAAATTAAATATTTAGGATTCTTGATAACTGAGACGGGTAAAGCTCCAATGAATGAGTATATCCAGTCGGCATTTGCGATCCCTGCTACAGGTGTAAAAGATTTGGAAAGATTGTTGGGAAAAATGGAATACATCTCGCATCATATTCCAAATTACAGTAGCAGAGCGGCACCATTACATGCCGCTAAAGGTAGACTTGCCAGTGCAGAGGCACGAAGGAAAAGGTTAAACCCGCCTCTAACTTCTGAAGAATATGAAAGTTTGGCCATTCTCAAAAGGCATTGTCTTGATAATGTACAAGAGCTAAAAAGGAGAAACACAGGGACGAAATCAGAGGCGTGGCTACACGTGGATGAAAAAGGAGGGTGGATTGAAATTAGAAATAAAGGAGATAAAGTTGCTGCATTATTTCTGTCAATGACATGGTCCAGCACTGAATCTCGTTTTCCAGAGGAAGAGAAAGTTCTCACGCTGGCATTCAAATTCTATCCATCCATAATAAACTTCGGTCAACCAACAGAGGTTCTGTTTATATCAAGCAATGTGATGCTAGCGGAAGCATCAAAACACACAACTGAGGGCAGCCGAGCATTATCGTCAAGATGGGGAAAATGGCAGATAATGCTAACAGATGCGAGAGTCAAATTCAGATGCACAAACAAAACCAGTTCAGCTCGGAAAAAAGAGATGGATGAGTGCGAAATGACCCCACAAATTGTAGTGTTTACAGATGGTTCTAAAAGCGAAAAAGAAAGATACGGAAAATGGGCTATTTTAGTAAAAACACCAGAGGGTAAGAAAATTGACCACCGGACTGGATACGTTGAAGGTTCTGCTCAAACAAACGAAGTTACTGCATTAAGAGAAGCTTTAGCTTGGGCAGACAGTAAAAAATACAAGGTAATACATATAATAACTGACAGTTATTATTGTTATTCTGGTTTCAATGAGGATTTAGCGTTCTGGGAACAGCGAGATTTCCAAAACTATAGGGGAAAGGAGTTATCACATGCACAGGAATGGGCTGTGATTGCTGAATTACGAAAGAAAAAATTTGTGACGGTGGAACATGTGATGAGTCATACCAAGACTCGGGGTTTCACACACGATGGAAACAGAGAAGTGGATGCACTGGCTCAGAGCAGGGAGGATTACCCGGATACTGTGAGAGCAGTGTTCACGAATGCAGTTTGCCTCTTGCCCACAGAGTGGGAGAGTGAACAAGGGGTTGTGGTACCAAAGGAAGAGGCAGATCAAATCCTCCGCAAAATCCATGTGGCCATTGGCCACAGTGGATTGTCACGAACGAGACTTTGGTTGCGAAAAATTAAAGTCAGCATTCCTAACTTAAACATACGTTTTAATAAAATCAAGGCAACCTGTGAAGCGTGTGCAAATAAAGGAGGAATGAAGAAAGACAAAATCATTCTGGGACAAATAAAAACAGACAAAGCAGGTGAAGAATATTCATGTGATGTGGCAGGACCACTTGATACTTCTGCAAGAGGGCATAAGTATTTTTTGGTATGTGTGGACAATGCAGGTGGTGATACCAAAGTGTATCCCATCAAAATGGCAACAGGGAGGATAATTACGGAAAGGTTGGCAAATTTTTTCACTGGTAAGAACCCAAAATCAGTGAGAATGGACAATGCGTCTCATTTCAAAAATTCACATGTGTTAGAGTTTTTGGAGGGCATTGGGGCGCAAGCTATTTTTTCCATACCATACAAACCAGAAACAAATGGTGTGGCAGAAAGGGCGGTGCGCAGTGCAAAAGATTACATAAGAGCAAACTCACAAAAACACTGGGACAGCCCAGGAGAACTCCTGAAGATGAATGAATATTTGTCACTGCCAAAATTAATACCAACTGTTAGGTCTGATACTGAAAAAGGAATCTCTCCTTTTCAGGTCGGCCAGGAAGTTTGGGTTAATAGGGGCCGCAAAATACAGGGGGAAGGAATCAGACATCCGAACGAAGGTAAAGACATCATAATTGCTGTAGAACACAATTACATAACATTAAAAAACACTGGTCCAGTACATCCCTCCCAGATACAGCGCATCCCGGATAGTTGATAGCTGATACGCATGCGATAAAAGACTTCGGCCTGCCGTACTTGCACACTTAAGTGTAAAATTAGCAGAGATTTCTTTGGCAGTGATAGGAACGAGCAAAACCCGGACACTTGTTTTGAGTCACTGTTTTCTCTGCCATCGTGTAAAAAGGAGAATCATGTCTCATCCCAAGCTTATCTGCTTATCCAGGGGGCAAGTCGTGCTGAGTTCTTGCGCGGAGACGAATCCGATATTAATAGGTAAAGCTGACCCGGGGGTCCCGGAAGGCACCTATCTGGTTTGGGAAAAATACGAGCCAGGGACTTGTGTATTATGCAAGAAGGAATGTGGAAAGGTCGTGTGGAAGGGTCTGAGGAGAGACCGTGGAAAAATGAGAGTGCGAAAAATGGTTGGGGGTTCTCGACCACTGGGGGTAGAGTTGAGCGGTCCCGTTAAGATTACCTTTTGTAAAGAATGCCTGGACCGTCGCAACGGCAGGAAATACAACGTGAGTAGAATAGATCATGCAGCCGCTGGACCATGCTGCCTAAAAGGCGCTCATGGCTTGGTGCCATGCTCTGTATTACTGACGCCTAAAAATTTTGAATTAGGTTACATGTCAGTGAGATCCCTTTCGGAATACACTGACAACAACATCAGCGATGAGTTGAGAAGGGCATACAACTGCCAGCAAGGCGGTGATCAGGATCTAGAGATAAAACTAGGAAAGGGGCGTAAAGCGCAGTACCTTAAAACGGATTTAGGACAGTATGTTGCAGCAAACTGGACAAGCTGGTCCGTTTCTCGAAGTGAGCCGAGGGCAGAAATAAAGTGCCCTCCTAGCCTAATTGACTGGGTTACCACCATAACTCAACAGTCAGAAGCGATTTCCCAACAACGATGGGAACAGGAATTGAAAGTAAAATTTCAAGGACAGAAAATGGTGCTGAAAGCACACGTGATCAAGTACACGACTGACTCAGGTAGAACCTGTTCATTTACACATAACATTTTTGTGAAACCAGGTTCTGAGGACAAATCTTCTGCTGCGGCTGCAGCAGCTCTCCTTATGTGAAAAACACTACACATTGGAAAGGGCGTTGTAGGAAGGCTTTGGTTTTATGGTCTTTACATATAATTTTGTTTTATTTTTTCCTACGTGTTTGTTTGTTTTTGTTTAATTCTGGGATCAGGTTTTTGGATTTAAATTTTCTTTGATTTCATTTTTATTGTTTATCTTTGACTTATTGGTATTCGCGTTCTATTCGCTTTTATTCATTTAAGTCCCGGTTGTTGCTCTTATATGTGACTACGTTCTGTAAGCTGTTTGTCTCCACAGGACCAGAGGAGGGGAATGGAGGTTGTACCGAGCATTGGTCCTGGAGAGAACACACAAGGAAGGTCAATCAAACCCCAGGCAGGGAGGATTAATAAAAAAAGTAGAAAAAAGAAAAGCAAGAAATGGCAAGCGGGGCTGTTTGTAATTTTAATAAGCATCTTAAGTGTAATCCTCTACTTACCTTGGGTAAGCCCTAGAAAGACGGTGTGGAAAATAGGACCTACCATGGAGAGAGAGTATACAGCTGATGATGGTAAATGGATAGTTATAGAAACTTATAAATACCTAAAGGAAGTAGAGATCCCTATCATGTCAAAACTAGAGTTGGGAGACACGGAGGAAAGGAATAGAACAAGGCTGGGGGCATTGGCCATAGGAATATTGAAACCAGGATGGGAATGGAATAAATTGCCAAAAACTAAGAATGAACAAATTTTGAAATGTGGTCAGAGTCCGTGGACAGATGCAGACCGCCCATTGTGTGAACGGTTGAATGATCCTAGATGGGAGCAATACCAGGGTGGTAAGGAGTGGGACTGGAAAAGGTTTTTGGAGTTATTTGAGGGAACAAGTAACATTAAACATACTACAAACTGTCAGGGAATTCCTGGAAGCTGGTATATAGAGAAAGAGGGTAAACTGATAGTGAATCTGCTTATGAAATGTCTAAATCATGTTTCTCGAATTATCACAAAAACCTGTAGATCCACGCTGGTGAGAGGGATGACCTTTCACCCGTGGAATCAAGGCCAAAAGGCGATAGGTCCGCTGGAATTCTGGGATTGCAAATGTCGTAAAGAAAAGGATGAAAAGGGAAATGTTACTATTTGTGAAGAAAACCTGAGAAAAGAGACTGCAAGCGAGAGAGACGAAATGAACATGGAGGGGGCAGAGGAAATTAGGATAACCCTCTCTAACCCCCCGTCTCTAAGCCAGGAAACGGAGGACTTATCAGATCACATTTGGAACAGACCAAACAAAGAAAAAATGAAAAGAGCTGAACCTTCGGCTATAGGACAGGATCAAATATGGGCAAGGTTTACATACAAACCGGGTCCGGTAAAATGTAAATATTGCAACCTGGAGAGGTATACTCTACAAAATGCTTTCTATTTTAATTGGACCTTGTTCAATACTCAGGGTCCTAATTTAGGCATACAAATAAATCCAGCTCAAAAAATGCACAAACTGGCCAGGGGAATCTTAAATGTATATGAACATTACATAAGAGTCCCAAACTGGCACAACGAGCAGACTAGAGACTGGTTTACACAAACTAATATAACAGAGCCGGGAATGGCCAAATGGGAATCAAATATGTTGGATTGTTTGCAAAAAAGCACGGGGGACCGTTCTTTCTGGACTTCACCTCGGTTACCAAAATTTAGACTGGAGGGTCAGCCTCGGTCAGAATGGGACGGAAAAATAGATCAACTGTGGGATAAAAATGCATGGGGATCTATACAGGAAATGGTTGGAGAAATGTCTCTACGACAGTTAAAAAACTCGATAAGTAAAGAGGTTCTTATGAAAAGACTAGCAGAGGGCATAAAACAACTCAAGGAAGACCGAGCGGTGAACTGGGTTAAACAACTATCATTAGACACTGCCCCTAATGAACGATTCATTTTAGCAGTGGGGGCGTGTGCCAGGCAAGTACACACACAAGCCAAGGGGGAATTACAGGAAGTGATGGTGGAATTTATGAACAATCAATTCGCAGCCTTAATAACTGGAACACTAGACTTAACTATACCATTTGTGTTAATAAAACCCACTCCCCAAGAGGTATGTGATAGAGGGAGAGGTCCTCCCTCGATGTTTTTTGATAAAGGAAAGAGATTTTGTACAGACTATAGATTGCTGATGGAAGCATCTATGTTGGGACCTGTTCAAGCAAGAAAAATACCTGGATGGTTGGGGAGGGTCAGGTATGAGTATTTCCCATCTGAATGTGATAAGCCTAATGGAGGTATTTGGGTGTACCAATATGATGCTGACCCTGCGGCCACCGCTAGACGGGCAGCTTATTGGGAGACTCTAATGATGGCGACGCGATCGCTGCGAAATGACGAGGTAGTTGTGCATTGGATAAAACCAGAGCGCATACGAGGGAAAAATACATGGGTGCCAAAATGGTGCAAATGGAACATAGCCACAAAAAATGTTTGGATACCTCCACCACTCATAGAAGAGAAAGGAAGAAGAGTGTGGAATATCTATAATTATTTTGTAGAATACGACTCGGTGAGTCAGGGAATAATAAAATGGAACACCAAGATGGCACAAACAGCTAAAAAATTAATGCGAGATTCTGACCATTGGCCTACGCTTGTCCCAAATACTGTAGTGATCGGGGCAGCCATGGCAAAATGGAAAGTTTATTGCAAAGGACCGAACAGTAATTTAGACGGTTTTTATGGCCAACTGCCTACGAAAGATTGGTATGAGGCCATGGGTAAAAGACTGATGGAAGAGCAAGATAATGAGATCCACGAAATGTTAAACAGTAAGGCCCCTGATGGGGAGATATTTTGGAGATGGAAAATCAAAAATGGTGTGCAATGCTACCCATCTCACCAGGCGACTCTGGTTACCGGTAATTACACCTGGACAGGAGTGTGGTGGACTTTAATTCAGAAGGGAATAACAGAACTCCCAGGGATGGCTGCAGAGACAGCGGCTAGTATCGTCAAAACGATGTTTGATAAAACAATCTCACCTGTTCTTTACACTTTGTGGGAAACGGTTCAATACATAGCGTATCCCCTATTAGGACTAGTGATAATCGGAATGATGACTAAGGCATCTTTGCGAGTGAGGCAGGTGTCACTGCGATGCAGAAAAACAGGAAACGGTTTGACCGCAGAAGAGGCCCACCTGCTAGAGAGGCGTCACGAGTAGGCAGTGAGAGAGACCCCTCGGATAAATATCAGGTCTTCAGAAGAAAACAGTTAGTCACTCACGGGCGTGAAAGACAAGCTACACTTCTTTACGAATAATACCGAGCAAAAATAGAAACAGGTTACCATGGCAAACAACTCTGCAAATCAGACCACTCCTGATCTAGGAGGACAATCGGGTGGTCAAATCGAGTGGTCTTCTTTGGTAGGAAATATTTTAATGTCCTGTGTGCTTACTAGTTGTACAATAGACAAAGTATCATTATACATAATAACTACTATTGTGTATGGAGGATTGAATTTAGCTCGATTTCTTTTTATGGGAAGGAAGCTACCAAGTTCAACGATCATTTTTATAGGACTAGGACTGAAAGGAATCAAACTAAAAGGATGGAAGATAATTAATTTCACTATGTTTTGTGTCAGCCTGCTAGGAAATATTTTAGAATATTGTAGAAAATTTCCTAAATGGATGGGCTTGCCAGGAAGATCGTGGATGGCATTAGGAGTACTTTCAATGGATGTACTATTGGTCTCCACTTACTTAGCATATCTGAGTAGGATTATAACCAACAAAACCCATGAGTTAATAGGACGAGTGGCTATTCGACTAACAGGACTGGCATTGATCAGTACTGCATTGTACATGTTAGGATACGCTGCATGTATTCCGCTGATAGCTTATACGTTTTATACCGCGGGAAAAGAACGATTGAACCCTCGCTTTTCAGGTCAAATACATACCGACAGAGAAAGCGAAATACTGTAAAGAAAATAATCCCACCCCTCACTTGTCACAGGAAAAAGACGGAGGGCGGCAGGTGGACATTGGGGAGCCAGGAGAGGAGACCATCCGGGTCTCTTTGTTTTTTGCGAGCTACAGGGAGGATTTGATGTCAGGTGGAACAGATGGAATGGACACTCGGCCCAATACGCCTGTTGGACAAGTTTCATTAGATCAAAAGGGTACTGATTATGATAATATTGACTTTGATAATATAGGAAATGTTTATGTAAATACTGAGGATTTGGGTTTAGTTGACTTATCGGACACGATAGATCTTCAGCCTGAGGAGAATGAATGGGGTGCGTCTGAGGGGGTGTATGCAGAAATGCAAAATGTGAAGCAAGAAGGGGAACCAACCCTTCCAGAATTAATGGAACCCATAGGGGGCATACAAGTGACTTTTACTCAGCCAGAGACGGGGGAGGTCGAGGGAAGAATTGGGGCTCCAGTTAATCCCGAGGCAACCACTATGCCCCCTGAAGGCGATTTAACGCATAGCTCAGTAGAGGCGGGCGCACCGGCCGATGAGAAAAACCAAGAACCTAGCGTTGTAGACGGGAAGTCTATCATTGCGCCAGCACCATCTGTGATTATGCAAACTGGTCGAGACATACTTTACCCAATAGACGGGATTGCCCTTAGACAGAAAGACAAAAAGAAGTTGCGACTGCCCCAGAGACATGCTGCTGATTCTAATTTCGTCTCGCATGGGAGAAGTATGAAAGAAAGTACGAAAGAAAGTATGAAAGAAAGTGTGAAAGCGGTCTCTGAACCCGTGAATGAGAAGAGAAAGCAATTTATCGGAGTGACTGTTCGAAATAGAAAGGGAAGTCCGATCAAAACTTTGTTTTGAGTTGATGGCCGTTCCAATTAACTGGCGGGCAATCCATTACATTAGACTGGGTGGGGAGCACTCGATACCGTGGCTGAATGCACGTTGGAATAAGAACAAAGTGGAAGTAATGTTGAGAAATTCAAGCCTGATTTACAGTTTTGACAAAGGGTGGGAGGGGAGAGCCCACCTACAATTTACTGATGTAAGACCTGCGATGGTGCGTGTATACAAACACGAGGACTCTGGGTCTTTTTGGGCAGCGATAAGAGCCGATCTGGCCCCTCCACAATTAAGCCAAAACGGGGAGTTTGTTGGGAATTACACTGTTGGGTGTCCTTTGGGAAATCCATTCTGTTTGTGGGGAATTTTTTCTGGTGCGGGGTGGAGGTGTATTAATGAAGATAAACATGTGCCTATCACTGCTGGGGACATTGTACGGGCGGGATGGGATGAGTATTATTGGACTGACAGAGAATGTGTAACTGCTGTGAAATGGAACTTTGTGTTGGAGAAAGAGGCCCTGCGGACAAATCCTTGTCCGGAGAAGTCCCTGGGGGTTGTGTGGAAAGGACTGGTACCACCGGGGCTCGTGACTGGCAGGTCCAAGAGGCGGGTGATGAACGACTCACAAAAGAATGAACCTGACAGCCACGACATGGAGCCGCACGCGGGTTAGGCTCACATTCATAGACATTCTCTGACTCACATTCACACTCATATCCCATTCTCATACTCATTTAACAAATGTACGCTTTGCTGAGATTGTTTGAAATATGTATTAATCATATGAAAAACGTATGCTTTGATGAAATTGCTGGAGCTATGCTTTATAATCATCTGAACCAATATATGCCTTTTACAATGATTGCAGAATGCCTGAATCATGCCTTATAATCATATGATAGTGTGTGTAATTGCTTGAGTGATGTTTTAACAAATCTATATCTGCTGCCGATTGCTATGATCAAGAGTGAAAATTGCTTATTGTGTAAGGAAACATTTTCAGTGCAGGTGCTTGTGGGGGAACAATGTTGATGTAAGCTGTGAATGTTCCAACGGAAACTGTAAAATGGGTCAAGTACAGGAAGTGTAACCTTTGGGCCCGCGAGGAAGACGCAGGCTGTAGGCAGCCGGCATATAGCTGAGTCATACCTTTGTTGCAAAAACCCTGACATGATAAAAGTACATTGTGTGATGGAATGACCTTATAAGGAAAAGTCTGTGATGAAAAGATAGAAGCAGGTCGCAGTTAAAAGGCTGAGACCAATGCTTGTGAGTGAGATCTTCTTTTTTTGCTGTGGGATATACACTGTTTTGCTGAACGCTTAAAGGACTTGGGGAACAAGTCTTATTGCTTTTATTTTCTTTCTTTTTAATTACTTGTTGACTTGGGGAACAAGTCTTATTGTTCTTTTTCTTTACTTTAAATTCTTGTTGACCTTTTTGACATTAAATCTAAAGGTACTTTTTAAATACCACAAAACTTGCTTCTGCGTCAGTTAATGAAGTGAGTTAAGTTCCGCGTTTGAATCGCACCTCGCCTGACTACACCGGTCTATATCATCAGGCTGAGTGCCTTAACGTCCGATACCTAAGAGAGGTGGGGACCTTTGGCACAGAATCCTGTCGACTACGTGGAAAAGGTGAGTTGTCCCTCTCTTTCATTCTAGAAGAGAGTACTTGAAGGTGATCTCAGTAGGCACACTGAGTGATACTTGATAGTATCTGGGTTGAAACAGTGAGGCTTGGATCCATGATGTGACATGATTTCTCTGAACTAAGTTGTATTCTGATTTGCGTGGCAATAACCGTAGTAATTACTTGTGAGAGTGTATAAGCAACTCGGGCGTCGAAAAGCACACAAATAATTATCTATAGGTGCCACGATTACGCATTTCTAACAATATATATCTACACGCCTACCTCTACGGCATTTAGGTGGCCTACCAGATGCCCACTCCACCCCCCAATTAGTGACGTGATTGGCACTGGGAAGAGAGCGCACAACGATGGAGGAGAGACTAATGGAGCCTAGTCCTAACCGGTGCCCAGGCTACAATCCACCCTCCAAATGAATCGGCGACCCGACGATGGCAATTCACACTCCCCGGTCTAGGTCTGCGCCCTCTGACAGTGACCCCTCTTCATTCCTGGTGGAAACGGATTGAGGGAGCCGGTAGGGGTTGGAATGCTGACCTGCTGTCGATCTGGTCCAGTCCCAGA
>NC_045169.1:17569823-17610698 GCF_900700415.2 Clupea harengus
AAGAAAGGAGAAGAGTGGAAAAAGGAAAGAAGAAAGAAAGAAGATTGAAAGAAGGAAAGAAGAAAGGAAAGAAGAGTGAAAGAAGGATAAGAAGGAAGGAAGAAGGAAAGAAGAAAGAAAGAAGGTGAAAGAAAGGAAAGAAAGAGTGGAAGAAGAGTGGAAGAAGAAAAGAAAGAAGAGTGAAGAAGGGAAAGAAGAGTAGAAGAAGGAAAGAAGAAAAGAAAGAGTGAAAGAAGAGTGGAAGAAGGAAAGAAGAAAAGAATGAAGAGTGAAGAAAGGAAAGAAGAGTAGAAGAATGAAAGAAGAAAGGAAGAAGAGTGAAAGAAGGAAAAATTGGAAGAAGGAAAGAAGAGTGGAAGAAGGAAAGAAGAAAGGAAAGAAGAAGGAAAGAAGAGTGGAAGAAAGAAAGAAGAAAGGAAAGAAGAGTGAACAAGACTGGCTCTAGATAAAGACAGTAAAGAGAGAGTGAAGAGGGAAAATATTGAAAGAAGGAGAGAAAATGGAGTGAAGCAGAGAGATGGAGTTTGAGAGAAAGTAGACAGAGGGATAGAGAGAAAGATGGAGAGAAAAAAAAGTAGAGTATGGAAGGTGTGTCTTAATATTCCTAGTTATACAGTTGAATGGAGAGGGACAGAGAGAAGAGGAGCCTTGGAACCTTGGCGCAGGTGTCAGTGAAGCACAGGTGCAAGTCAGTTTAAAGACCCTATTATGATGCCATAATGGCCCAATGTAAGTCAATGGGAGAAATTGTATTAGTTTTTCTTTAATATCTTAAAAAGTATAAAGTTTAGAAAAATGAAAAATACATAGCATAAGTGTCCCTTTCAAGACCTACGCAGCAAAGTTTGAACGAAGTTTCTAAGTTAAGCGGTTCAAGCTGAATTAAGCGCAGAAGTCGGTAAAGAGAATAATAAGAAGAAGAAGAATAAGAAGCCTA
The DNA here is from genome assembly GCF_900700415.2 of Clupea harengus. NCBI lineage: Eukaryota > Metazoa > Chordata > Actinopteri > Clupeiformes > Clupeidae > Clupea > Clupea harengus. The sequence continues at coordinate 17,570,761 of NC_045169.1, forward strand.
GGAATAACAATACAGGGCATTTCATGCACTGTAACTAGAAAATGCATTTCCTGAAGGAAATACCAGTGCATGAAATGCAAAAGTTAAGAAAGGAAGAAGAAAAGAAAGAAGAGTGAAATAAGGAAAAAAGAAAGGAAAGAAGAGTAAAAGAAGGAAAGAAGAGAGGAAGAAGGAAAGAAGAAAGGAAAGAAGTGTGAAGAAAGGAAAGAAGAGTGGAAGAAGGAAAGAAGAGTGAAGAAAGGAAAGAAGAAAAGAAAGAAGAGTGAAAGAAGGAAAGAAGAAAGGAAAGAAGAGTGAAGAAAGGAAAGAAGAGTGGAAGAAGAAGAAGAAAGGAAAGAAGAGTGAAGAAAGGAAAGAAGAGTGGAAGAAGGAAAGAAGAGTGGAAGAAGGAAAGAATAAAGGAAAGAAGAGTGAAGAAAGGAAAGAAGAAAAGAAAGAAGAGTGAAAGAAGGAAAGAAGAAAGGAAAGAAGAGTGAAGAAAGGAAAGAAGAGTGGAAGAAGAAAAGAAAGAAGGAAAGAAGAAAGGAAAGGAGAGTAAAAGAAGGAAAGAAGAGTGGAAGAAGGAAAGAAGAGTGAAGAAAGAAAAGAAGAGTAGAAGAAGGAAAGAAGAAAGGAAAGGAGAGTGGAAGAAGGAAAGAAGAGTGGAAGAACGAAAGAAGAAGAGTGGAAGAAGGAAAGAATAATATTCCTAGTTATACAGTTGAATGGAGAGGGACAGAGAGAAGAGGAGCCTTGGAACCTTGGCGCAGGTGTCAGTGAAGCACAGGTGCAAGCCAGTTTAAAGACCCTATTATGATGTCATAATGGCCCTATGTAAGTCAATGGGAGAAATTTTATTAGTTTTTATTTAATATTTTAAAAAGTATAAAGTTTAGAAAAATGAAAAATACATAGCATAAGTGTCCTTTACAAGACCTACGCAGCAAAGTTTGAACAAAGTTTCTAAGTTAAGCGGTTCGAGCTGAATTAAGCGCAGAAGTTCGGTAAAGAGAATAACTAGAAAATGCATTTCCTGAAGGAAATACCAGTGCATGAAATGCAAAAGTTAAGAAAGGAAGAAGAAAAGAAAGAAGAGTGAAAGAAGGAAATAAGAAAGGAAAGAAGAGTAAAGAAAGGAAAGAAGAAAGGAAAGAAGAGTCGAAGAAGGAAAGAAGAAGGAAAGAAGAAAAGAAAGAAGAGTGAAGAAAGGAAAGAAGAAGGAAAGAGGAAAAAAAAGAAAAGTATAAGAAGGAAAGAAGAAAGGAAAGGAGAGTGGAAGAAGTAAAGAAGAAGGAAAGAAGAAAAGAAAGAAGAGTGAAGAAAGAAAAGAAGAGTGGAAGAAGGAAAGAAGAAAAAAAAAGAAAAGTGAAAGAAGGAAAGAAGAGTGAAAGAAGGAAAAAAGAGTGGAAGAAGGAAAGAAGAAAAGAAAGAGTGAAAGAAGGAAAGAAGAGTGGAAGAAGAGTGGAAGAAGGAAAGAAGAAAAGAAAGAAGAGAGAAAGAAGGAAAGAAGAGTGGAAGAAGGAAAGAAGAAAGGAAAGAAGAGTGGAAGAAGGAAAGAAGAGTGGAAGAAGAGTGAAGAAAGAAAAGAAGAGTAGAAGAAGGAAAGAAGAGTGGAAGAAGGAAAGAAGAGTGAAGAAAGAAAAGAAGAGTAGAAGAAGGAAAGAGAGTGGAAGAAGGAAAGAAGAAAGGAAGAAGAGTGAAGAAAGGAAAGAAGAAAGAAAGAAGAAGGAAAGAAGAGTGAAGAAAGAAAAGAAGAGTAGAAGAAGGAAAGAAGAGTGGAAGAAGGAAAGAAGAGTGAAGAAGAAAAGAAGAGTAGAAGAAGGAAAGAAGAGTGGAAGAAGGAAAGAAGAAAGGAAAGGAGAGTGGAAGAAGGAAAGAAGAGTGGAAGAATGAAAGAAGAAGAGTGGAAGAAGTAAAGAATAATATTCCTAGTTATACAGTTGAATGGAGAGGGACAGAGAGAAGAGGAGCCTTGGAACCTTGGCGCAGGTGTCAGTGAAGCACAGGTGCAAGCCAGTTTAAAGACCCTATTATGATGTCATAATGGCCCAATGTAAGTCAATGGGAGAAATTGTATTAGTTTTTATTTAATATTTTAAAAAGTATAAAGTTTAGAAAAATGAAAAATACATAGCATAAGTGTCCTTTACAAGACCTACGCGCCAAAGTTTGAACGAAGTTTTTAAGTTAAGCGGTTCGAGCTGAATTAAGCGCAGAAGTTCGGTAAAGAGAATAATAATAAGAAGAAGAAGAAGAATAAGAAGCCTAGGAATAACAATACAGGGCATTTCATGCACTGTAATAAGAAGAAGAAGAAGAAGAAGAATAAGAAGTCTAGGAATAACAATACAGGGCATTTCATGCACTGTAATAAGAAGCCTAGGAATAACAATACAGGGCATTTCATGCACTGTAATAAGAAGCCTAGGAATAACAATACAGGGCATTTCATGCACTGTAATAAGAAACGAAGGAATAACAATACAGGGCATTTCATGCACTGTAATAAGATGAAGAATAAGAAACGAAGGAATAACAATACAGGGCATTTCATGCACTGTAATAAGAAACGAAGGAATAACAATACAGGGCATTTCATGCACTGTAATAATAAGAACTAGAAAATGCATTTCCTGAAGGAAATACCAGTGCATGAAATGCAAAAGTTAAGAAAGGAAGAAGAAAAAAAAGAAGATTGAAAGAAGGAAAGAAGAAAGGAAAGAAGAGTGAAGAAAGGAAAGAAGAGTGGAAGAAGGAAAGAAGAGTGGAAGAAGGAAAGAAGAAAGGAAAGAAGAGTGAAGAAAGGAAAGAAGAGTGGAAGAAGGAAAGAAGAGTGGAAGAAGGAAAGAATAAAGGAAAGAAGAGTGAAGAAAGGAAAGAAGAGTGAAAGAAGAAAGGAAAGAAGAGTGAAAGAAGAAAAGAAAGAAGGAAAGAAGAAAGGAAAGAAGAGTAAAAGAAGGAAAGAAGAGTGGAAGAAGGAAAGAAGAGTGGAAGAAGGAAAGAAGAAAGGAAAGAAGAGTGAAGAAAGGAAAGAAGAGTGGAAGAAGGAAAGAAGAGTGGAAGAAGGAAAGAATAAAGGAAAGAAGAGTAAAGAAAGAAAAGAAGAAAAGAAAGAAGAGTGAAAGAAGGAAAGAAGAAAGGAAAGAAGAGTGAAGAAAGGAAAGAAGAGTGGAAGAAGAAAAGAAAGAAGGAAAGAAGAAAGGAAAGAAGAGTGAAGAAAGAAAAGAAGAGTAGAAGAAGGAAAGAAGAGTGGAAGAAGGAAAGAAGAAAGGAAAGGAGAGTGGAAGAAGGAAAGAAGAGTGGAAGAAGGAAAGAAGAAGAGTGGAAGAAGGAAAGAATAATATTCCTAGTTATACAGTTGAATGGAGAGGGACAGAGAGAAGAGGAGCCTTGGAACCTTGGCGCAGGTGTCAGTGAAGCACAGGTGCAAGCCAGTTTAAAGACCCTATTATGATGTCATAATGGCCCAATGTAAGTCAATGGGAGAAATTGTATTAGTTGTTATTTAATATTTTAAAAAGTATAAAGTTTAGAAAAATGAAAAATACATAGCATAAGTGTCCTTTACAAGACCTATGCAGCAAAGTTTGAACGAAGTTTCTAGGTTAAGCGGTTCAAGCTGAATTAAGCGCAGAAGTCGGTAAAGAGAATAATAAGAAGAAGATGAAGAATGAGAAGCCTAGGAATAACAATACAGGGCATTTCATGCACTAATAAGAAGCCTAGGAATAACAATACAGGGCATTTCATGCACTGTAATAAGAAGCCTAGGAATAACAATACAGGGCATTTCATGCACTGTAATAAGAAGTATAAGAAGCCTAGGAATAACAATACAGGGCATTTCATGCACTGTAATAAGAAGCCTAGGAATAACAATACAGGGCATTTCATGCACTGTAATAAGAAGCCTAGGAATAACAATACAGGGCATTTCATGCACTGTAATTACTACGTGTTATGCGTTGGAATCTGTACAGCACACAATTGTGACATCTTGTGGTTGTAAGGATGAACGGAAAAACTCCCTCATTTATCAGTTTATCATTTTGAATTAAGAGTTTTGGAGATTAGGACAAGATTTTCTTCGCTTGCATGTTTCTTTGCAAGTAAATGTTTCGTTTCAGATTTGACAAATGTCCCTATAACAAAACTAACAACAGAAAAAGCGCAGTTTGACTCAGACATCAGATTCAACGACTAAACCTACTGGCTGTCAAAGCAGCAGGACTTTGCAACAGAGTACTGTCACTCTGTCACACTCTGCAAGGCAGAGTCAAGGACAGCAGGTGGTGCCAAAGACCAAACAGACTGCCTCTGGGGAAAATCCCTGTCTTAGCAGTCATGTCAACTGATATCCATCACTGTTAAACACATGTACTTTCTTATTTCTTACATATGTATTGAAAATATATATAGTTTTACTCAATATGAATATATGTATTTAACATTACTTTATATTGGCACTGTGCTTGTGTCTCTCTGTATGAAATAATTTGCAAGCAGAAATATCATTGGTTGGAGTATTTATACACGTTGGCTCCACATGTTGGTCAGTGTGTAAGAGCAAAAACAAATGCCAAAATGAGACCTGGTACCCTTATTGTAGGTTAAACTAATGTGCTTCTGTCTACGTGGGGTTGCTTGTAAGGAACCTATTTCTCCCAGTGTTCTCAAGTAGGTGCCCTACAGCTACTAAGCATCCTGAACTAAGATTTCATACCTCTAGCAAATTAGTGAAGACTTCTGTGAAATGGCCATTTGAAGCCCCGCAACAGTATAACTGCACTTGGCAGACATGCACTTCAGTGATGCCATAAAAATTCCCCAGAATCCAATTGGACTCCAAATGTGATTATTGTGTCTGATATCGTGTTTTTCTAGTAGTCTACTAATTTTTAACTATTCCTTCTGTAACTTGCAGACTCACGGAATGTATCAGACCAAAGACCTTTCCTGCACATTATAGACTGCCTTCCGTAATATAGCAGAACTGTTAGGTGGGCAAAATTAACATTCGATGGCCTTGTCGGATCTATTACGTGGACAGAATTACTTTTGCCCACAATAAATTAGTTAATTTTGTCCTCAAACTAAGATGTCCATTCAGCCTTTTTTCCACGACAGAATGTGCTCTCCTCAATGTTCCGTGGACACAATGCTAACGCATTTGTGCTTTTCGTGGACAAATGGCATTACGGTGTGGGTGACCAGACGTCCTCTTTTACCCGTACATGTGTCATATGTGGGTGTTGAGTGACTGTAAGTGTGTTATGATGTTGCTTTGTTTTGTTGGGCACCGCCCCCTTGACTGGTGCGCCTCACGAACATCTGATGGCATGGTACAGGTGCTGATAATTATGTCTCTGCTTGAGATCCTTTTAAAAATGAGCACTGTCTGTGCATGCTGGACATCACGCAAGGATGGCTATAGTGTGATATAGAGCATTTGTTAGTTTTTTGGCGTTTGCGGGTTACCCGGACGTCTGTTGTTCGAGATCCGAAGTTGGCTGTTTCCCTACTGCGTTGGAGTGGAGGCTGTGTGGGATCCGCCGCTTCTGCGTTCGTGGGTTGCCAGGAAAAATCTGATCTGAGTTGTCCGTTGACTGAGAGAAGCGTCATTGAACACTGACTGGGAACTAGATTCGTCTGCTCCCGGTTCAATAGTGTGTGCCTTTGTCTGCTAATAAACTGAGTGAGTTACGTTTTAGCACTATACAACGTAGAGCCGTTATTGGCTATTGTCTTTGGGTTGATTTACTTTTGGTTGACATTATTACTTTTTAGTGTGTCGGTTATTTACTTTCTGTTTGCTGTGAGTGTGCATTGCCACTTGTGGAGATTCTGGCGATTCTCTCTCTCTCTGTGTGCGTGCTTTGCAGACCAAAAAAAGCAGCTACGGTGCGGTGGTGGATGCTGACGGACTTTGCTTGCGGACTTTTGGATACTGCGGACTCTTGGACATTGTGGACTGTGCTTCCTTCGGCAGCCTGATTCACATGGACTTAGATAACTTTGGGTGTATTTTATATTTTAGAGCAAGCTTGTAATAAATACTATATTTTTGTATCAGAAACTGAAGTCTTGATGAATCTGGTGTTGCTCCCACTAAACAAATAACCTAAACAGTGAAAAGTAAACTAGTCCCATCTCTGTAAACTGGGTGGCGTAGTCGGTCTACACTGCCGCACTCCCGTTACACATGCCCTCTTTTCGAGACCTAAAAAATGCATCCGGCAGAGATTCCAAACTCGTCCGGGATTTTGCCTCGTCGGATATTTGTGTTTCTCTGGGTCTTTCACAAACTAGTTATTACGCCCTTACAAGTTTTGGAAAGGGTATCTCCCTCACGTTCCACCTTCTTGCGCGAGCTCTGACTAGACTAGAGAACTGTCATTGGTCGACTGCTTTCTCAGTGTTGCCTGATGTACGATACTTATCCTCCAAATACGATAATCTTGAGCCTTTGGTTTGATACTTTGCCATTCCCAATCTGGCAACACTGAGCACCTTGCCGCCTCGCTAGTTGCATTGTTTAGAACAGCACATGACATGGATGTGAACAATGTCACAACTTCCAGGGGGCGGGGTCATCTGCATGTGAAAAATGTTAAAACTGCTACACACTACTCTGCCCCCTCCCCCGCTACGAAGTGTCCTCTTTTTCACAAACTCAAATCTGTCCACCCTAGATAAATGCATTTGTTTATTGTTGATAAAGGCATTTGGTACATCACATAATGCGTTCTGTCTATTAAATAAAGTCTGTTACACATGGCGTCTCACTCTAAATTTCGTTGTATGCAAATACAATGACAATAAAGGCTTTTCTATTTCTATGTGCACCTCGCTAGCACACCTGCCTCCAATGTCCAAGGTTGCGAGTGTGAGTCCGGTGCAGGACTGAGCTGTCACGCAACACAGGTTCCGCAACCTCTCTAGTTGAGGCTCAGCGCTGCTCCTCCAACCAATACATGTTTGCCAACACAGTTTGAACCATTAGGGATTATACATGTTCAGCCTGATGATTTACTGTTTATAAAATTTGAAATAGTATTACCTCAGGAATTTATGTCACTCGATTTCTCCCATTGCTAAGAAGGCCGTTTCCTGGTGAGAAGGCGCAGGAGCAATGGCTAATAATACAGTGTAATCTTGTCAAAGGTGCTTATGTTCCAGAGACCTGTGACTGTATATGGATTATATTGTTGAAACCATATTTACCAGGTTGTTATCAGTGTCATGGTATGTTGCTTTTTTCTCTATCCATATTGATAGAATTAATTTCAAAACATGACTTAAGTGCCTTGTATTAACAATTACCTTGTATGAATCATGTGCTTATTTCTGTATTTCTGTGTGTGTGTGTAACCTAGATTATTAGGTGCTGACACCACTTAGTCTGCATATGTTTGGGTGAGCTCAGAGGTGATAAGAAGGGTCGAATTGTGCTTGTTCGACCGTGTGTAAAACTGACATTCTTGCATTAGAGAAAGCGGAGTTGGGATGACACAAAAGGACTTTTAGTCGAGCGTGGCTATTCTTGCTGACATTTGAAACATTTATGACGTCAGTTAGATAAATCTTAAATATATAAATCCTGTGCGATGTTTGTGAAATGGCTTCACTTTCATCTTTGTGCTGTGAGTGAGCCCGACAGTTGTTGCTGAATAAATATACTGATCTACAACTCTGGAGTCCTGAGATAACTTGAGTGAATTTTGACCTAACATAAATGCAAGGGAATTATGCTTTTGTACTGGACTTGACGATACAGATAGATTATGCTAAAATGTGACTCTGTTCAGGTGTGTATGATGAAGAACATGGCCCAACGTTACGGATTGTATTGAATTTTAAACAGCCAGAGGAAGGAGTGGTCTTAATTTTAGTCTCGCTAGGGGCACTAGTGAAGGTATTCTTGACAAATGTTTGTGTTTCGTACCTGGGATATTTCTATTAATTTCCTTAGGGCATTGTGGTTTGCCATATTTACATTAGATTACTAACACCTATTGAGAGGCATGCCAGGCATACTGTGGTGGCTTTTTGTATTATGTTTCATCTGCTTGTACAAAGGTTGATTGGCAGGTCCACAATGGGTGCTTTGGCGCGCAAGTCACTGAGAAGCTCCATCTTTCTGTTGGAAGATTCTCAAGAGGAAGAGTATGCAAACCTCAGCCACATTCATGTGGGTCACACTGTTTGTTTGAGCTTTGAGATGAACAATAGAGGCAAAGAATGCAGGCAAAACATGACACGCTGTCCTAAATTACAGCAGGTATAATAAGTATTGAACACGTCACCATTTTTCTCAGTAAATATATTTCATGACATTGACATGACATTTTCACCAGATGTATGTTACAACCCAGGTAATCCATACATACAAATAAACCAAAACAAATACGTTCAGAAATTAAGTTATGTGAAATGACACAGGGAAAAAGTATTGAACACGCTTACTGATATTTATTTAATACTTTGTACAAAAGCGTTTGTTGGTAATGACAGCTTCAAGACGCCTCCTGTATGGAGAAACTAGTGGTATGCTTTGCTCAGGTGTGATTTTGACCCATTCTTCCACACAAACAGTTTTCAAATCTTGAAGGTTCCGTGGGCCTCTTCTATGAACTCTGATCTTCAGTTCTTTCCATAGATTTTCAATTGTATCCAAAAGTCAGGTGATTGGCTGGGCCATTCTAGCACCTTTATTTTCTTTCTCTGAAACCAATTGAGAGTTCCCTTGGCTGTTCATTGTCTTGCTGAAATGTCCACCCTGGTTTCATCTTCATCATCCTGGTAGATGGCAGCAGATTTTTATGAAGGATGTCTCGGTAAATTTTAGCATTCATCCTTCCTTCAATTATGTGAAGTTTGCCAGTACCGTATGCTGAAAAGCAGCCCCACACCATGATGTTCCCACCTCCAAACTTCACTGTTGGGGTGATGTGCAGTGCCATTTGTCCTCCAAACATGGTGTGCATTATGGCATCCAAAGAGTTCAATTTTGCTCTCATCTGACCAGACTATATTCTCCCAGTATTTCACAGACTTGTCCAAATGTTGTGCTGCAAACTTTAAACAAGCTTCAACATGCTTTTTCTTCAGCAATGGAGTCTTATGTGGTGAGCATGCATACAGGCCATGGCGGTTGAGTGCATTACTTATTGTTCTCTTTGTAACAACTGTACCTGCAAATTCTAGGTCTTTCTGAAGCTCTCCACAAGTGGTCCTTGGCTTTTGGAAAACTATTCTGATAATTCTTTTCACTCCTCTGTCAGAAATCTTGCGAGGAGCACCTGGTCGTGGCCAGTTTATGGTGAAATGTTCTTTCCACTTCTGGATTATGGCCCCAGGAGTGCTCACTGGAACATTCAGAAGTTTACAAATGCGTCTGTAACCAATGCCATCAGTATGTTTTGCTCAGCGGTGATAAGGAGGGTCGAATTGTGCTTGTTCGACCCTTTGTAAAACTGACATCCTTAGATTACAGAAAGTGGAGTTGGGATGACATAAAAGGACTTTTAGTCAAGTGTGGCTATTCTTGCTGACATTTGAAACATATATGACGTCAGAGTTAGATAAATCTTAAATATATAAATCCTGTGCGATGTTTGTGAAATGGCTTCACTTTCATCTTTGTGCTGTGAGTGAGCCCGAGAATTGTTGCTGAATAAATATACTGATCTACAACTCTGGAGTCCTGATATAACTTGAGTGAATTTTGACCTACCATAAATGCTAGGGAATTATGCTTTTGGACTGGACTTTGTGATACAGATAGATTATGCTAAAATTTGACTCTTTTCAGGTGTGTATGATGAAGAACATGGCCCAACATTTAGGATTTAATTGATTTTTAAACAGCCAGAGGAAGGAGTGGTCTTAATTTTAGTCTCGCTAGGGGCACTAGTGAAGGTATTCTTGACAAATGTTTGCCGATCTATACATATGCCATCGGTTCGAGGGCCAAGAGCCAAACCACCTTAAAGTTCAAGTAAAGTTCTTACAGGACTGCAGCCCTCAACACTTAACAGTTTAACCCAGCAGTATCAACTATAAGTATAAACCCTCTCCAACCACCGACCCCCCCCCCAGATTTCCCGATACTTAGTCTTGAACATACTCTCTTGCTGTGCTATCAATCTGCTAAATTGTGTTTCGTACCTGGGATATTTCTATTCATTTCCTCAGGGCTATGTGGTTTGCCATGTTAGCATTAGATTACGAACACCTACTGAGATGCATGCCAGGCATACTGTGTATTATGTTTCATCTGCTTGTACGAAGGTTAATTGTCAGGTCCACAAAGGGTGCTTTGGCGCACAAGTCACTGTGGGAAGATTCTCAAGAGCAAGAGTATGCAAATCTCAGGCACATTCATGTGGGTCACACTGTTTGTTTGAACTTTGAGATGAACAATAGAGGCAAAGAATGCAGGCAAAACATGACACACTGTCTTATCAATCCATCGATCAATCAAACTTTATTTGTACGGCGCATTTCATACCAGGAGGTTACACAATGCGCCTCACAGAAAGAAAAATGGGGGGGGGGTTACGAACGCTTGTAGAGAGACAGATTTCCCTGAGACAAGTAAACAGATAAATGTTACAGTGAGTGATAAGCAAGATCAAAGAGGTATGTCTTAAGTGCATGTTTAAAGGTCCTATGTATAATGAGAGATTCAATAAAAGGTTAATGTGAATATACACACATTGGACACTGACAAATGGGTTGGAAGCAACAACCTGTCCCTAATGTTGACCTTGACAAGAAAGATGTGATTTTCCTTCAGTTGGGTTCACCAAAAAGGGTTCAACATCCTTAATACACATATAAACACCATAAGATACATACAAACATCATTATACACATACAAACACCATTATACACATACAAACACCATTTAACACATATAAACACCATTAGACACATATACACTCCTTTATACACATATAAACACCATTTTGCACATATTTGAAGCTGCGTTTTGTAATGTATACACTTAAGTTGGATAATGAAAGAAAAGCCATACAAGGACAAACCTGGGAAATGAAAAACTAATATTTTCAGTTCTGTATCTCATTGCCACACACACCCATGCACATTTTTGCCACAAGAAAGCACAGAGGTGCAGCAATGACGAAGGTGTTGAAAGCCATGATCTGCTGTGCACAGTGACATGACAAGGATTTACCTGGAAAAACAGTGCACTTCTCTGTCACACCGTACGTCACACAAGGCTCTGAAACAAGCTAGGAGCGGATGTTTAATGACGATAAATAAAACATCATTATGCACATATTTGAAGCTGCTTTTTGTAATTTATACACTTACGTTGGATAATGTAAGAAAAGCAGTCAGCCAAGACAAACCTGGGAAATAAAAAAAAAAATTCAGTTCTGCATCTCATTATTTCATGAATTATGTAACAATATTGGCGCCAACCAGCCACACACACACACACCCACGTTGAAAGCCATGATCTGCTGTGCACAGTGACATGACAAGGAATTACCCCTTGAAAAACAGTGCACTTCTCCGTCACCCATCACACATGAGAACATAGTGTAACTTATTTTTTGTAATCAGAAAACAGAGAGGATCAAACTAGGATCTACTACTAAACACTACTTTTAACAACTAACTCGAACCCTAATTAAAAAAAAAAAATGCATAAATGAATTGGCTACAACTATAGACATTGTTGTAGCCAGTCAAATGTGACTGGGTCTTTGTAATATGGGGTAAGACTTCCAGTTACAAATGCACCATGTTTAGCGTTACGGATTCCCCCTTTTTACCCCCATTTACTTTCCTTTTATCTGTCTCCTCCCTTAACGTAACGTCTATGTCTCTTGCTTCAGATGACCTAATGGCTGTATGTTCAGATGTATGGATGCTCCTGTGACTCTGGCAGAGCTAAACTGAGCGAGCTAGGTGCTAACAAAACCAAGATCATGGGTTTAATACCCAGGGAACACGTATACTGATGAAAATGTATACCTGTACTGTACAGTGAGTGTAGTGCGCACTGTGGATGAAAGCATCTGCTAAATGGTTATATGGACATGCACACCACTGTGAAGTAAACCCCACTTCATCTGGATATGGGGACCCAGTGACAGGTGTGTGTGTGTGCATTTGCTGGTTTGTTCACCACATCTCTCTGATAAGAGACGGAGCTAAAAGGGCTGGAAGGGAATCAGAGCAAAGCCTTAGAACTGTTCTCTCCATTTTCCATCAGGCCACCCATTCCTCTCTATTCGAGTAGGCCATTCTTCCCTATTCGAGTAGGCCATTCTTCCCTATTCGGGTAGGCTATTCTTCCCTATTCCTAGCGCAGTTTAAAAAGGTGAGTTATTCAGGATTAATTGCTTACAATGTTTCATTATGCCTATACACCCACAGGCATATATTAAAGGAACACTAGGCAACAATTTGACACTTTTTGAGGTATGGTTTTATAGGCAACTAGTTTTGGTATAATACAGTATGTTTGCAATGAGTTTGTATTACAATGATGCGTGCAATGTTGCATGTTGTGTTTGAGACGGTTAAAGCAAGTGAGTAAATTCAAATGTTAACATGGTACATTTTAATTGCCTCTTAAAATTGGAAACTGGAATGATGCACAAACTCTGCTTTGGTCTGGCTGGTTATTTTCTGTCTTCACTAATTCATGCTAACTGATGCCTTTTTTCATTCAGATGGCAGACTTTCGTAAACTGGAAAACATCCTCTCCCACCTACTCTTTCTAGGTCAGAGGCTTTCCTATGTGGTTACGGATATTTTCCCTTTTACACAGACCTACGTTTTGTGCTACACGTGCGTTTTTTCATTTATTTTGAAACAAGTTGATGTTACTGTTCCTCCTGCTGGATAGAAAAAAGAGAGAAATTACGCACACGCTCCTGCCCTCATTACTGCCATGCTTTGTCTCATAAGCTTTTTTGTCTCTATTTCTCTCTTTCAGGCCTTTTAACACTGTCTTTGAGTATCTCTCAGCATTCATTCAACAAAGGTCAAATGTTACACAATGAGCCAGAGAGCACCCCACTCTCCCAGACAGACAGTGGGCAGGGTTCCCCTGCTGGTAATCCGTCAGACCCTCGGACACTTCCAGAAGGGGGAACTCCTCCAGTAACGAAATCTCTTCACATGGACCTGAAGACTGCCTAAAAAGAGGAACCTGCCCGAGCAACCTTAGCCCCCTCCTGTGCACGTCCCTGCGTGCGTGTGTGTGTCTGTGTGTGTGTCTGTGTGTGTGTGTGTGCGTGTGTATGTGTGCGTGCGTGTGTGTTTGAACAAGCCTGGATTCAAATCAATCTATATTTATACTTTTTTGTCAAATGTTTTGAAAGTTGCTATGGACAAAAGGGGTTGCCAAGTGCTTTAAACTTATGAAGTCTTCATATTACTTAAAGCAGACCGCTGAGGGTTTGCATCATTAATAGCCCAGTGAAGTATCAGTCATGGGGAAAGAAGCAATACGGAAAATACCACTGTTTTTTGTTGATACTGTTGTTGTACAAGTTGTGAAATATACATTTGTGTTTTTCGCAGGATTGTCTGCGTCTGAGACTATAAACCCTCTTTCTGCACTTGCAGAGCAGACCACTGTTGGCATGTATCACCTGACAGGTATGATTGGCATTTAATTATGTGTGTCAGTTAAACCATTTAAAGACTGGATACCATCTAGACACATTCTGAAAAAAATGAAAGTCTACCAAGGCAGATGTTGATATTTTATCTAACCGGTTTATCACTGGGATAAGAAAACACTGACATTGTAAATAAATCACTGAAATAAAAAGAAAGCTTTTTGGATGTTTAACATGACTCTTAACAATGCTGGGGTACTGACACTATCTCCTGGACTATGTTCTGGCCAGGATATATGTTCTGTCCAGGATATATGTTTTGTCCAGGATATATTTGTTCTGTCCAGGATATATGTTTTGTCCAGGATATATTTGTTCTGTCCAGGATATATGTTATGACCAGGATATATATTCTGTCTAGGACAGGGGTCTTCAACCTTTTTCAGCCCAAGGACCCCTTGGCTGAGAGAGACACTGAGCAGGGACCCCCACCCCCGCCGCCCCAAATTTGGGCCTGATATTCATATATTTTATTTGGAACTAAGTGTCAGTCACACACACACACACACACACACACACACACACACACACACACACACACACTCACACTCCCCTACACTTGTTTGAACATAATTTCAAATCATCTGTGACACACAACTCGTTTAAATTTATTCTGTTTATTATTGACATTTTTTCTCCCTTACAGTTAGCCATCACTCTGTATTCAATTAGGGAGGGACAAAGAATTGAGTAGCTTGAGAAGCTTAAGTATGGATGAAATATCTCATACCTAGTGAGAGATCTGACGTTTGAGAATTCATCACTCATTTCTTTGGCAACAAGATTCTCCCTATGAAGCATGCAGTGCGTCATACATGGCTCTTGCACCGCCTGTGCACATCGCGACACATTTTGGCCAGGGTATGTCATGTTCACGGAAAAAATAGTTCTATCACTTTGAAAATCTCTGAACTTGTTTTACGTCCAGAGCTGCTTACAGAATAGATATTCCTCCTGCATCTCATTTTGGTCGACAAATCACAAAAAAGCTAAAAGCTGAGCGTCGTTTGACACATCGGTGGATTCAACTAATTATAGTGCAAAATAATCTGCCTTTGGGAGTTTTGCGACTAGTAGTGCCCTCACATCAGCTGCCAATTCATCAATAGCATTGGGATGCTTTTCAGTTTTTTTACGTACTCATCCTTCCCAAACATTGTTTTGCACATATAGCTGCTGGCAATATTAAACTTTCCACAATTATGTATGGCTGTTTGGTGTGAGCGACACGTAATGCAACTTGATAAGAGGCTTTTAAAGTTAGCTCGCACACTTTGGCTGATTGTCTCATCAATGTCTGCTGGCCCCAAAAAAAAAGATTTTAAACAGGTAATTAAAAATTATTTCAAGTGAGCATGGGTTGTCTTTAAGTGTCGTTGCAGCTTTGATGGTTTCATAGTTTCGTTTGATAGCACGGGAGGGCAAACCACGTAGTGGTTACACTGGTAATTCGTCACCATCGGTCTCTTTGTAGGTGAAGGCAAACTTCAGATAATTCTCTGAATATTTATGTGTGTTCTCCCGTTTGGCTTTTGGCTGTTCGTGGAAGGGGTGTTGGCATCCTCTGAATGTAGGTCATCTGAACCGCCATCAGTGGTGTCTGACGTGGAGCTTTTGTTCCGAGAAATTACAAAACGATTAAAGCAGGTAACGTGTTTTGGCACCAGATAGCTAAATGTAGCTAAAAGTGCATATGTTGCCATGGTGATCAAATGATCGCGTGAAGACTAATGGGTAGCCTATGTATTATTTTTAAGGAATAGAAAGCAATTTTTACGTTATGTTTATGTAGCCCTATTGGACGTTTTTAATTTTTGGAAGAGGGAAAAAATGCTTCAGATGAAATAATTTGGCGGACCCCCTGCAGTACCTCCACGGACCCCCTGGGGGTCGCGGACCCCCGGTTGAAGACCTCTGGTCTAGGATATAAGCTTTGTGGATTGTAAGCCTATATCGAATTGTCGGTTGTGGGCTGTATCAGTGTTGTGTGTTTATCTGTGCAAACACTTTTTCAGGCTCATTATCCATGTCCTGCTTTCTTTTAGCAATCTGCCTCTGGATGTTCAGTGTCTGTGCCCAGTGTTGATTGGATGTTCAGTGTCTGTGCCCAGTGTTGGTTGGATGTTCAGTGTCTGTGCCCAGTGTTGGTTGGATGTTCAGTGTCTGTGCCCAGTGTTGGTTGGATTTGTGCATTTGTCACAGAGTTAGGCATTTAGTGCTGATGTGTGTATCTTCCCTGTCATGGGAAAAAAATGGAAAATTAACATTGTTTCTAAATTTAGATGATTTCTTTGAAGGTAAGCCCTGAATTTTTTTTTGATTTTGCTCGAAAAAAATTGTGTGTAATAATATCGCCTAATAAGCTGGTGGTGATACTTTGGACACTTTATGAGCATCGCTGACCAGTTCCGAGTGTTCTAATTGGATGATCGTGACAAGTTGCCCACTGACCATTTAAGTCCTCCAGTTCTCTCATTTGTTGCCCAATATCAGTGGGAACGTGCCTGAACAACATCGCTCAGCAATGCCCGGCAAAATGTATCAAAAAGTTGCCGTAGGTATCATCACCTTAATATTATGTTATTGAGATGTCGCCGTGGCAACCTTTGACCTAAATTGTCATGATAAAGATATATTATCTGCCACAACACGTCTAACGCTCATAATCAAATGTTCAAGTGAACTGTTAAAGAGTCAATTGTTACCTAGTCGCTTACCCAGTCTATGAATGTCTTAGGATTGAGGCTACCGTTTTGTTCTATACATTGCATAAGAGGACAGGCTTATAACCCTTAAGAGTACATAGCTTTTCTTCCAAGGATGGTCATTTTCTTACCAGCTAACTTTCTGCAATGCACACAGTGCAACATACTGCAAAATATATAAATATGTAAACATTACATGTTTTTAGACCAAATGGGTTTTTTTTCTTTTAGAAAAATTTTGCTGAACAGGCTTTCATTACAGTTTTTTTCCATTGCTTTGGCTCAATTCTTGAAACAGAAATTACATTCTCAAAGCTCTAAGTCATTTGGCAAAATAGCCTATATGGTTCAGCACAACTACATAGATCACCTTCAAAAGGTCATTGATGGAGATAATTTGCAAACACTGTTAATTACTTAAGAATGTATGAATCATGTGCTTATGAAATGGCTATTCTGTGTGTGTGTGTAACTTAGAATATTAGGTGCCACTTAGTCTGCATATGTACAAGAGCATGTTTAGACCAGAAGTGATAAGAAGGGTCGAACTGTGCTTCTTCCGACCTTGCAAAACTTCCATCCTTGCCTCGGACGTCAGAAATCCACCACGTGGTTATCTCTGCTGAACGCTAAACTTCTGTCTATATAAACCTTGTGCGATGTGTTTATCATTGCTTCACTTTCAGCCTTGTGCTGGGAGTGAGCCTGATTGCAATTGTGTTTGTCTAATAAATATACTCAGTGTTTCCCCTAGGTTTACAGCTTTGGGGGGGGGGGCTGCGGCACGGTGCACGCGGCGCGGCGTGGCCACCGACACAAACGCTTAAAGGAATCATGGTGTTCATGTGTTTCTTTTAATGACAGCAGTCAATATAACAACTAAACATCGGAACATGTCTTTTTATGACAATTATCCACAAAGTGTGCAGCTTTTGTCGCTGCAGTGGTGTATCTTTCTGGGCTTCTGGAAGAACATTTTTTAAGATATTTGCGGCCTAAAATTCCTGATTTCGCAGGAGCTTTTCCAAAAAGTTGCGATGAAAGTTTTTATTTTTAGGTTTTTGTTGCAATGAAATTGGCGAAACAAGTGAAAGTTGCGATAAAAAGTTATGAATTGTCCTCTTTGTAATTATAATTGAGTTATTTGTTGAAAAAGAATTGATTATTAAACAAACATTAATTCATCAAGAACAAAACGATTGAGAAATGGTCCTCTTAATAACCTCACCAATATGCCAAAGAAAAGATTACCAGGACTACAAAAATGTAGCAAAATAGGCTTTACTTATCCACAACGAAGTGCACATGTTGGCATTACAAAAGGACCAGTACGACTGAATAAGATGTTATGAATGTTTCAGCCTTCATATGACGAAAAAAATAAAAAAAAACAGCCTGTGTCACTATGATCTGTCTCGTCATCTGACGTCCTGCCTGTGTTTCTGCCATTCTCATTGCTTATCAATCTGTTTTGCTATCCTTGTTTATTTATTTTATCCGTATAGGTGTTGATGTTCAATTTCATATATTAATTTAAAGTCGTCCAATTTCAAGTCATCCATTCTTCAACACTAGCTGCTACCTTGTCTTTGTAACCTCACCAAGGTCACTATTCCCCTGTGTTCCGGTTCTTACTTCCAAAGGAATGAAATGAGTGGAGGAGACTGTGTACCACAATAAATATATCTTTAATAAGTAAGTGATGGTTTATGTACACAAGGCAGACAGTGTAAATGAGACTAGACAAATGCCTATAATTGATAATGACGGTATGGTATTCACTGATAATCCAAATCATAAAAGGAAAGAAGTACAGCCCTGTTCAGGGCAGACATTTAAGGGCGAGGGTAAGAGTAGGTCAGTCGCGGCTAAAGCCCACCCTAGAGGTAAGACTAACTAAAGGGTTTGTATCAAGTAGCCAATCTTGATACTAGACCACTACACACCACACCAACGGCAAGTCACAATGGCTATCCACTACACCACAAATCACACACTTCCCACTACGGCCCCTAGTAGCGGGCGTTGCACAGCACACACAAGTTGCAAGCGGATAAGGACTCCCCTCTATGATAGCCCCAGCTACGACTGACCCAAAGGAATAAAACAGAAAGAAAATAAAACTCGCCAAGACAACAAACAAGTAAACGGAAGGTGGTTTTACAGCAACACTATGCAGGCTAGTAGCTCAATTCAAGTGCTTGTCTCATCATAAATTAGCTATGGGAAAAACAGTGATATACAGTGTTCCTCATAAAATCCCGCATGCGATGTTAAGACGCCAGTGTTCCAAATGCGTTGTAGGTGTGAAAACTGTTCGTCTGTTAGAGGCAACACTTCACAATCCTACTGGCGTTATATTCCAACGAACAAGCAGATCCGTATTGTGCTTAATATTCACCGCCGACAGAGCCAAACCAAACATGCTGCGTTTGCCGCGTGAATGGCATTTAAAACAAATAGGAAGTGCGGGTCACTGTGAGCTACCGTGCAACGTCACGTCACGTGCACCAGGCACAATCAGGTGACGGGCTGTACACCTGCTAAGGGCAACCCCTTCCACCCGTCACATCTTCAAACAGAAAGTAACGTTAAATCTCCATGGCAACAGGTCTTGAGGGTTTGGCAAATAATTGGATTTATTGCTTCCTTCATTATTCACAGCAAAATAAATAATTTTCGTTACATTTCATAGATTTATTAGCAGACTCTATGTAAAAAGGGCCACGCACAACTCACGGAAAAAGATAAAAAATGGAAGCCAGATCTATTTCTGAATTTTCGGTGCGGACATTCTGTACGTACGTTCTGTTTCTGATTCTCATTGGGCCTCATTGTCGACCCTACCGAGGAAAAGATCTCTGCCGGATTCATGAACGCCTGGATATTAGTTTTTTAAAGCTTAAAAGTGTCCGTAGCTGTGCACTGGTTCTTAAGCCCAATTCTGTCCGCTGGTGGGAGCGTGCTCACCTGTGTGTGCGCGCACGTGTCTGTGTGTTTGTGCGCATCGCGGCGGAACTCTGCCATGCGCGATACAGAGAGCAGAGAATTGTAAACGGGCGACCATGTAGAGACAGAAATTACATGCCGTCGTCTAAATAAGATAAATAACATAAGGCTATTTATTTTGTTTAATAAAAGAACAAGCTATAGACCTGTTCTATAGGAAAAGTAACCTTAAATTACTTCCGTTGTGATTTGGCGCTTTATAGAAAATAAAATTGAACAAAATTAACTTGACCTTCCAGGGGGGGCGGGGGGTGCCGTTGGGGGGGCGGGGCGCCCCCCTAATATAACGGTAGGGGAAACACTGAATACTTATATGCAGCTCCGGAGTCTTGAGGTAACTAGGGTGAATTTTCACCTAACAGTCATATCTCACCCAAAACAGTTAACTCAAGCTTCAAAACCAAATCATTTTCTGATATAAATAGTCAGTGCCCCCAAAATGAAAAGTTCCTTCCCGATTGCTGTGGCTCATCTCTCGAAAAAAAAGGACATTTTCAAAGCTTTAAATACATTTGCCAAAATAACCTAGATGGTTGAGCAAAACACCATGGCACACCTGCAAAAGGTCATATCTCTCCCAAAACAGACAACATCAGTCAAAACTAAATCCTTTTCTCATACAAATAGTCAGTGCCTCTAAAATGAAAAGTCCCTTTGGCATTGTTTAAACACTGCAGGTCAAAATGTTTAGATGTTTTGTCAGTATGGCAGTGGACCATAGAAATATCCCTCATGTGCACATTTCAATCTTGGCTCAGTCCTTTGACACTCAATGGTTACTGCAGTAGATGTTTTCTTTCCAGAATACTTTGTGTATCAAACAGAAAAAATATTACTGTAATTCAAGAGAAGCCTACAAGGTTTCACATCACATATTGCACTCATACTGCCATGGAAATTGTTACAGTTTTTCTCCATTGCTTTGGCTCAATTCTTGAAACAGAAATTACATTCTCAAAGCTCTAAGTCGTTTGGCAAAATAGACTATATGGTTCAGCACAACTACATAGATCACCTTCAAAAAGGTCATATCTCACCCAAAACAGTTAACTCAAGCTTCAAAACCTAATAATTTTCTCATATAAATAGTCAGTGCCCCCAAAATGAAAAGTTCCTTCTCGATTGCTGTGGCTCATCTCTCGAAAAAAAAGGACATTCTCAAAGCTTTAAATACATTTGCCAAAATAACCTAGATGGTTGAGCAAAACACCATGGCACACCTGCAAAAGGTAATTTCTCTCCCAAAACAGACAACTCATCAGTCAAAACTAAATCCTTTTCTCATACAAATAGTCAGTGCCCCCAAAATGAAAAGTCCCTTTGGCATTGTTTAAACACTGCAGGTCAAAATGTTTAGATGTTTTGTCAGTATGGCAGTGGACCATAGAAATATCCCTCATGTGCACATTTCAATCTTGGCTCAGTCCTTTGACACTCAATGGTTACTGCAGTAGATGTTTTCTTTCCAGAATACTATGTGTATCAAACAGAAAAAAGATTACTGTAATTCAAGAGAAGCCTACAAGGTTTCACATCACATATTGCACTCATACTGCCATGGAAATTGTTACAGTAATTGTCATACATTGTGGTTACAGTAACAGAAAATGTATACAGCACAATATACTGTCATACAATAAGCACATCAAAACTAAAATGATGTATAGCTTACACTAACAACACGTACAGTAAGAAAGTAAAGCAAAGCTGGAGTTTCACTAGTTGTCGTCCTGACTCTCCTGCTCATCCTCGCGCTCCTGTCTGTCTGGCCACAGATTTTCATCGACATCACATCTGATGTTCTCCCTTGCTATGCAACGGGGGGGAAATCGGCGTGCATGCTGCAACCATCCCCTACACTGATCTGCTGTGACATCATCACAAGCAGCATCCATTGCCTGGAGCAGGGACCTCTGGTTTTGAGCCCGATGCTCATAGACCCTCCACCTCCATGCAGAAAAAAAATACTCAATAGGATTGAGGAATGGGGAGTAAGGTGATAAGAGCCCCAACAGCATTCTTGGATGGGCAGTGAACCACGCCCTGATGAGCGGGCCACGGTGGAAGCTAACATTGTCCCACACAATGACAAATGTAGGCAAGTGAGGCCCTACCAAACCCCTCTCATGTAGAGGAATAAGATCGGAGTGCAGGCGGTCCAAGAACACCAGGAGCTTCTGGGCCAAGACTGGGAATGTGGGTGACTAAACCATTCTCTGAAATGGCAGCACACATGGTGATGTTGCCCCCGCGCTGGCCTGGGACATCCACCCTTGCTCCTATTCTTCTTCCTCCTCTTCCTTGATCAGGCAGTTGCCCTTGGTTGTTTCCCTGGCCAGGTGCTTCCATGTTCATACATTTTTGATACCCATTTAAAGCGGAAATTTGTCAGTAAACTTGAGTTGCATAATCCAGATATAGGCATAGCTTCCGATTTTGTCCAGTTAATTTTGTATCCTGATAATCTGGAGTAAGATTGTATCGTGTTCATCAGGTGTGGTATCGAATTTGATGGGTCTTTTATCAGCATCAAAATATCGTCTGCATATAATAATAATTTGTGCTCTCTTCCTCCTCCTTCCACCCCCTAATAGCTGCATTAGCTCTGATGGCAATAGCCAACGGTTCCAGTTCAATATTAAATAGTAATGGCGACAGGGGACAGCCCTGTCGAGTAGCTCTGGTGAGGTTAAAAGGAGGTGAGATTACACCGTTTGTTACAACCGCTGCCTTATGGTTTTTGTATATAGTCCTTATCCATTTAATAAAAGTTGTTCCAAATCCAAAATGTGACAAGGCTGCAAATAAAAATTCCCATTGAACTCGTTCAAATTCGATCTTATGCATGAAACAGCATTCCTGATTTCATTCTCTGTTATTGAATTCTCTAATAATTCCACCTGTTCAGGTGCCAATCTAGGCAGACCAGTATTAGAGAACAATTCTGTCAGTTCTTCTGGTTTGGGATTGATGTCTGATGTATATAGTTCTTTGTAAAACTGTTGGAAGACCTCTTTTATTTCCTTTGTCGAAGAGACTATTTTATCACCTTTCTTGATTGCTGGTATTACACTATAGGAATTTTTTTGTTTTAGTTGTCTAGCAAGCAACTTGCCTGTCTTCTCTCCCCCTTCATAGAAATGTATCCCCAGTCTAAATAAGGCATATTCCACTTTTTTATTATACATTTCTTGTAGTTGAAACTTAACATGTATCTCAATATCATTTATCTGAGAAGTTTTTTGATAGTTCGATTTCCTGATTTTTTATTTCAGATTCAAATTCCTTTATTCTCCTCATATCCTCTTTTTTCTTTTTAGACGAATGTGCTATCATTTTCCCCCTGATGTACGCTTTGGATGCTTCCCATTCCATCACTCTTGTGCTTGCACTGCCAGCATTAACTTAAAAAAAGATAAAATGTTGCCCTTCAACGATAGACTGAAGAATCCTGTAGTAACAACGTATTCATTCTCCATCTACCTTTTTTCTCAGTGTCAGTATTTATGTCAATACTAAGCTCCACTGCTGCATGATCTGAGAGAGCCATTGCGTTAATTTTACAATCAACGACTTGCTTTTATTATAGTGTTCCTGGAATAGGATAGGATTTCCTGTCACTGTGATTTATCAGTCGCCATATGTGCACCAATCCCATATCCTTACCGATCATATGTATTGCAGCTCTGTCCTTAGACATTATTGGGCCACTAAATTTGCTCCTGTCCAAAAGGGGATCTGAAACTTGATTAAAGTCTCCTGCCAGTATTATCTGGCCCTCCATTTCACCCAGTGTCTTATTTACTTCATGGAAAAAATGTGGGTCTCCCTTGTTCGGTGCGTAAATGTTGCACAGTGTCATCGTAGTCCCATTTATCAGCACCTATACGCATACCATTCTGCCCTCATCATCTTTAACCTCCTTAAGTAAAATAAAGCTCAAGTTTTTGTTCACCAGTATAATTACCTCGTTACGTTTGCTAGGAAAAGAGCTATGAAAAACATGTCCGACCCAACCCCATTTCAGTTTGACTGCTTCTTCGTTTACAAAGTGTGTTTCTTTTATGAAAGTGATATCAGCCTTATTATGCTTCAAATAAGTCAGTACCTTCCCTCTTTTTGCAGGATTCCCACATCCATTGATGTTCGAGCTTATGCATGTGACATAATTCCTAGTCATATTTTAAGTATGAAAGAAAGATTACCTTGTGAAATTCTGTTTAAATCAATATTGGCTATGTCTCTTATTAGTGCTTCATGTAATCTCAACATCTCGCTGCTAGTTTTGTCTGTCATCACCAAAAGCAACTCTATGCAAACCCGCTTGTAAACTGCGGTGTAAACTTTAAGACTTTTGTAAAAGGAAAGGAAAAAAATACAAAAGGCTAAACTTAAACAAGCCCCACAAAACGTTAGCTGGGGCCCCTGGCTTTTATCCAGCCATACTAATACAAAAGAAAAACAGAACAAGAAAGAAAAATAACGGACGTTTTGGTCCGTGGGGTATTACACCTCCAGCCATCTCTCTCTGGCTTTTCACTTAGGCGATACAGGTTCAAACCCAAACCCCCACCAATGTCCACTTTTAAATCTAAAGTCTATTTCTCATTGTCCATGTCACCCTTTATTGTACAATATTTCTGCTTTTAGACTGATCGTTCATGCTCACCCATCTGCATCGCGGTTTATTTAGATGAATTTTTCAGCTTCCTTGGCGCTCGTGAAGCTCCGGTTTTTCCCCTTCCAAGTAAATCGCAAAGTTGCCGGGTGAGCCAGTGTGTACCTCACATTAAGCTGCTGCAGTGTTTTCACAGCCGTTTTCCTCTTCTCAGCCAGATGGGGGGCTCCTTATGACATGAGGGGTAGTTAGGGTGTGTGGATGTATCTATTGTAACAGGTTGCAGGGTGGGCAGTGCAGTAAACTGAGGAATCAGTCGGCGGGGGAGGTTAATAGACGGTTTTAATTTCAGAAAACTCAACACAAACAGGTACAACTGGGGTATCTCTTCCCACAAACACAAAAGTCAGACTCAAACCCAAAATGTTCCTTGGCACTCTTCCTTCAGGGTTGAGCAAATAATACAAAACTTCAGGTTACTTTCCTTGTCGGTTCTTAGTTCGTCTGTCCAGGTCTCTTCCGGCTTGGGGCTGTCCTTCCCCCTTTCGGTTGCGGCTTAGCAAGCGCTTCAGCAAGCGCTTCAGCAAGCGCTTCAGCAGGCGTTTCAACAAACGCGTCAGCAAGCGTTTCAACAAACGCTTCACACGCACGTCAGGTGCTCGCAGTTCGCTCGCAGTTCTCTCTCATGGCTCTCTCTCACACAACAGGCACCACCTGTCTTAAATGCTCCTTCAGTTAGGTGCCTTAAGAACCTACACCTGGTTGGGTCCCGCTGCATTCTGGGCGATGTATTGCAAATGGCAGCCATCTTGTGGTGTGGCAGCCAGACCTCCACAGGAACACCACACCCCTCTGCTAGCTGGCCCATCGTGATGCCACACTATGTGTGTGTGTGTGTGTGTGTGTGTGTGCGTGCGTGCGTGCGTGCGTGCGTGCGTGCGTGCGTGCGTGCGTGGCTCCTTATGACATGAGGGGTGATCTGCTGAGCATTTGAATCTGGAATTTGAAAGAACTTTATGTTTTCCTTCCCAGTGTACATCAAACTTCACCATGTTGCTGTACAATGTCCTCCTCATTAATGTGATGTCAAGATGACAATGCTTTTTGTGTTTTTTTAGAGATCCACCCATGGCTAGAAATCCAAACAGAACATCCTTGTTATTTGTACTCACACTCACACAAGGGTTGTTTTTCTTTCTGTGACGTATAACTTTGACAGCCAATCTCACCAAAATAGAAAATGAACAGGAATGGCGGGTTTGCAGCAAGTATTAATAAGGCAGCATCCTCTCATCTTCACTCAGATTCACTCAGGAGAGAGGACAGCAGTGTCACATATAATCAGGATTCACAAAAAGGATATCACACTTTAGAGGTAAGCCATTAGTTGTGACTTCTTATAGACACATGCAGAACTTGTGTAGAAGACTTTTAAAGCAGCAATACGGAGTTCTGTTCAAAAACTAGTAAGCTAACTACCTAAAAGGCATGCAAAAACCCTGCAAAAACCACCAACAGCCCAGCTGACACTGATAAAAGCTTGCCAACACACTTACTGGTGTCTTTTGGCAGTTTAGCTGGCAATGTCATGGGTGTGAAAGCTTTTCTTCCATTTTTACAGGGTGTACCAGCCCGTTACACAGAATAGGGCATATCCTGGATGGCTAGTGGGGAAGACAGAGGTGTTTATCTGTCCTTCACATGACCATATGCTATCAAAATGAATTTGAGGATGGTACCAAAACTAGTTGCCTATAAAACCATATCTCAAAAAGTGTCAAATTGTTGCATAGTGTTACTTTAAGACTGTAAGACTTTACATTATTGTCCAATTATCTACATATAATTACATTCATTACATAATTTTATTTCAGTCATATGGTTTACTCAACTACTCTGTATTAATCATACATTTGTAGAATTCAATTTGGATTAAATTCCATGGCATTATAACTCAAATTGGCCAATACTGGAAGTTCCTCTTTTTGCCAGAAAAAGCAGTCATAGTGGTGCTTAATTTAGCATTGTAACGTATATTATATTTATACTGTTATGTTATGTTATTTTATATCAATCTCTTTCTCATTTCAGATAAACTGATAGGCATGTCCATTCATCTGCTGTCCACAGGTCAGTGATATTTATTTATGTTTATTTAGCATCGTTGAAGAATCTATTTTCATTCTGATCTTACATAATTTTTTTAAAGAAATTGTTTCCTGTTCCTAAAAGAATAAATCTACCCCAGTTTGGCTGTCCATATACGTAGATGAGGAGTAGTGGTGGTGAGGAGCAATGTTTCCACATCCATCAGCAATTGCATCATGCTATAAGGGAGAGAGAACATTTTTGTTAGTAGACATCAATTTGGAAAACATATAAGAAGATACTTTTAGGTAGAAAATTAACAGTAGGCAATATGGCCATTTTATCAGTATTAATATAGTCATTAGCAATGTGATATGAAAGGAGAGGGAGAGAGAGAGGCTGTGTTGTGTCAGATTTGTAGGTTTGAGATAAGGAAAAAACTCTGTTTTCTGACCCGATTAAAACTCATTGTTCTTGTTGGTTTCGGAAGACGTCTTCAATATTTTGAGCAAACCGGCAGAGTGTGGAGCAAAAAAGGTTTATTTTGGCAGTGCAATACCAACATCATAAACCTGAGCAAGCCGCAAGACTATACTGCTATTACAATGGTTTGAACATCCTTTTATACATTAGCTTGGCCTTGGTGCGTCTCCTGTCACCATATATCACTTAGCATCGCCCCTCTAATTGGAACCATGGCTATGGCTATGGCTATGGCTATGGCCATGGCTTTTTATTTGGGACAGTGGAAACTTTTGAAAACCTCTGACCCTTTGGAAACTCAAAACAGGCCTTGAGGGATGGGTCTTGGGCCACCTGCACCGAGATGTGCTCTAAGTAACCTCTAGGTTGGAATCATGCACTGTCCCTAGATGAACTCTGAGTTGAATCTATGCCAAGTTTAGAAGTTTTGCCCAGTAACAGGGTTGAGTTATCTGGTCTTCAGACCTTCCGGTCTGTATGTAGCGGATCTCTATAGTCCTTGTACTGATGTACTGATTCCTTACTCTCACTGTGCCCAGCCCTATATTTGAGCACAGATTGGGCATTCTAACTTATTTTATAATAGCACAATAATTTTGACAATGGTGTTTTTGTGTATATCCCAGTGATTATGTTGATTTGCTCGTGTGCCATTTATAATGACCTTTTATACTGAGGGCCTCATTTACTAAACATTGCGACCGCAGCTTAATCTGCGCTTTTGCCAAACCGCATATACCGCACGGTATTTTTCCGTGGTATTTAGAACCTCGTCGTAATCAGCGCCTAACACCGCCCATTAGTGTTATTTAGCGCTCCGCTAAAATAGGGAAGAAAGAGCCTGCGTGTTCCTGCCACAATGGATGATGAATTAGAATTAGAGCTTTTGGTTACAGCAAACTAACCCGGGTAAATATAGAAACTCATAAATATTTCTCCGTTTAGCCCTTCCGTCCACACTAAAAGTTGTCATCACTTTGAATTCAAGACTGTCTTTTATTGGTGAGCTGATTTGGGGAAATTAATCTTTTCAGCGAACATTGAGTTTCTGGGTTGCTATGGTTACCCCCAGGGTGCCTGTGCAGTTTCATATTAACGAGTTTATGTTCACAAGTTCATATTCACACATATTAGTTGTAGTGGCAAAAACAGTTGAGTTTTTTTCCTTTAAACCCCTAGATCCTATTCCTACGTCCTAATTGATTTTACCACCATGGAGAAAGCAGGAGAAGCAATGTCAAGACTCGCAGTTCTGTCCAATAATCCAATACAAAGGGAGTTTGACCATCCAATGTTGCCGGTTTTATTGTATAAAAATTGTCACAAAAAATAAGGATGCAATTGCAGTTTTAAAGTCCAAATAACTAAACGCTGCAACAAGCTGAACAGGCCCAAACGGAGACAGCGTGGTTCACGGCCTCAGCACTGAGGTCAATGACGG
Source organism: Clupea harengus (assembly GCF_900700415.2). Classification (NCBI taxonomy): domain Eukaryota; kingdom Metazoa; phylum Chordata; class Actinopteri; order Clupeiformes; family Clupeidae; genus Clupea; species Clupea harengus. The sequence continues at coordinate 17,598,758 of NC_045169.1, forward strand.
TAATTGCGCCCGCCTTCTCCCCGTCATGCGTGTCTGGCAGCCATTTCAAGGGTGGCACTGTCACCACCTATAGAGGGCGCACACTCACAATTCCACAAAAAGGGGAAAAATCAATAAATCATTCCAAATACAAAAAACTTAAATGCGGCTCCTACATTAGTTAATCATACACAGGCAACTGCAAACTTTTAAGATGGTTCCCTAAACTAGAGATAGCTAGGATACTTAATAGCCAGGTTAACTGCTTCATAGCATCCCGTTAAATAGTCTTGTAGGAATACACAACACCCCTTACTTTAAAACGGCGTATTCCAGCACTGAAAACCATGCTTTTCAAAAACGCTGCCCTAGGCGGATACATTTGAAAACTGGAGTTGTAGCCTGGACAGGGGAAACTGAAGTTTTCAGACGTTTGGTTGCCATGGCACTGGGGGTAGCTTGCGCTAGAGAGGCTATAACGTCAAAATAAACATGGAAGGTGAAATGAATATGCTGCTCTGTCTCTACAATTTACTTACCGGTAGTTTAGTTAGCGTACTTCGAGTACAAGTACTTTTCCTGAATAGATACCCATTACTCCTACACAGAAGGTGTGCACTGTACTCGGTGTGCTTGAAAATGAAGTTTATGAAGTTAATGACGTTTAAACCATACAATGAGCGGTGATTCTGGGTAACAGCTAGCTGGTGGGACAGTTTGTATATGCCTATATTAAATTATATATAAAAAATAACATAACAAAACAAATAATATTTCTGATGTTCGTATTTTTCAAATTTCTCGCAGGCACATAGTTTTCATTTAGCAGCATGCTAAAACACCTCTTGTTTCGTTACTAATACACAATTAAGCGCACTTTACGCATCTCTTTGCGACGAACACCCACTTTCCATTATACCCTCCCAGCAGCGGTAATCTGCGCTTTTACTCAGGTGCGCCTCCTTTGGAAATACGGTTTTATGTCTTTACCCGCTAATTTACGCCTGAAATGTGCACAATCCTGTTAGTAAACGAGGCCCTGAGTGTTAATAATCTACACACTGGTTAATATACATGAGTACATTAAATGTTCTACTTATACTGATTATTATATGAGTCAATAATCTACACACTGGTTAATATACATTGATTAATGAGTTTACATTTTTTCCACCACAGCTGCCTGGCTAAGTGTATGGGAATATTATTTAGCATTTAGTTTGGTTTGGTACATGTGGAGATTTTAGTCATAGGCTTTGTAAGGGTGGCAGGGTGCACAATAGTGCCCAATTGGCTGGTGACAGCCGCAACGCGGGCCGTATGCTGTACCCTGGATCAGTAAATGCACTCCTTCACGGTACAACATACGCTGTTTGTAGACCAGTTTTATTGATTTGGTTTTTTTTGTATGTGTTTAGATATTTTTAGTTATGCTGGCTGGCTGGCCCAACAGCTGATTGGTTTTTTACGCAATTACCTGTGGCTATAGGATGCGCTAAAGAGGAATGTCTTTAGTCTCGATTTGAATATAGAAAGGGTGTCTGCATCGCGGATGGAGGCAGGGAGATTGTTACAGAGGAGGGGGGCTCGGTAGCTGAAGGCTCTGACTGCTATTGTGGTTTTTTGATATTCTTGGAATTATGAGGAGGCCTGCACTCTGGGAACGGCGCGGTCTTGGAGGGCAAAAGGGGACAACTAATTCCTTAAGATAGTTTGGAGCCAGGTCGTTTAGGGCTTTGTATGTTAGCAGGAGTACTTTGAAATCAAATCTACTTTTGACAGGGAGCCAATGCAGAGAGGCAAGTACAGGTGAGATATGTTCATATTTTTTAGTTCTGGTGAGTGTCAGAGCAGCAGCGTTGTGTATAAGTTGGAGGCTCTTTATTGAGTTGTTGCTGCATCCGGACAAGAGAGCATTGCAGTAATCTAGTCGCGACGTAATAAATGCGTGGATTCGTTTTTCTGCATCTTGGAGGAATAGTACTTTTCTAATTTTGGCAATATTGCGTAAATGAAAAAATGATGTCTTTGAGATCTGTTTTATGTGTCAAGTAGGAGGTCTTGGTTGATAGTTACACCAAGGCTTTTGATGCTAGAATTGGGTGTTGGGATGCCATCGAGTGTGGGTAGATGGCTAGATAGTGTCATTCTCAATCGAGTTGTTAGTCATCCAAGATTTTACATATTGCAGGCAGGTTTCTATCTTGGGTAGATGTACAATTTCATAGGGTTTCATGGAGTTGGGTGTCATCAGCATAGCAATGGAAGTTAATGCCATGTTTCCTTATGACAGCACCTAAGGGTAGCATGTACAGGGAGAAGAGCAGTGATCCAAGGACAGAGCCTTGGGGAACACCGTAGCTTACTCTGGTGTGATTGGACGACTTATTATGGACATGAACAAATTGATGGTGATCAGAGAGCTAAGACCTAAACCAAGATAGGGCACAGCCATTGATGCCAACATGATGTTCAAGTTTCTGTAATAGGATATGATGATCTATAGTGTTGAAAGCGGCACTAAGGTCTAAAATAACTAGTATTGAGGTGCACCCATGATCGGATGCGATTAGTAGGTCATTCAGGACTTTGACTAAGGCCGTTTCAGTGCCGTGGTGGGCTCTTAAGCCTGATTGGAAGTCTTCTTCGATGTTTTGGTGTATGAAGGAAGTATTTTTGACAAGAAAGGGAGGTTAGATATGGGTCTATAGTTAGCTAGATTATCACGATCAAGGTTAGGTTTTTTGAGAGATGGTTTGATCACTGCTATTTTGAATGATTGTGGAACGTATCCTGAAAATAGTGAATTATTCATTACATTAAGTAATTTCTCATTTAATAAGGGTAGTGCATGCTAAAGTCATTTTGTGGAGATAGGGTCTAGTAGGCACGTCGACGATTTAGATGAGAGGATCAGGGAGTTTAGTTCAGGGAGGTCAGTGGATGCAAAGGATTCAAGGAGAGCACCAGGCTGTGGGGGTGTTGCCACAGCCAAGGCACATTTTGGAAGGGATGTAGGGTCATAGAGGGGAAGGAGACTTTGAATTTGTTCTCTTATTATTAGAATTTTGCTATTGAAAAAGGTAATGAAATCATTACTGCTAAAGATTATAGGAACAGACTGTTCGATTGTATTGTGGTTTTTTGTTAGCCTAGAAATGGTGTTAAATAGAAACCTTAAGACATTGGATATGGCTCTGATTCATCTCTCGTGGTGTTCAGTGAATGACAAACATGCCAAAGTAGATTTCACAAATCTTTCTAATGAACACTGGGTTTGAACAAGGATAATGTCATCTGAATGGTTCTGGAGTCATGGCCCATTTAATTGCCAACGGTTCAGTTTTGAACTATCAAAGATTTAGGTTTTGAGACGTTTGAAACTGTACGTGGAGTATTAACTTGAGAAGTACACACTATTGGTCTTAAATTAATTCTGTGTGCATGGGTTCACTGCTGGTTTTGTTCCCCCAAAGGTCATATAAGTGCTAAGCATTTTCTTTTCTTTTTTTTAAGATTTATTTTTGGGCTTTTTTGCCTGTAAGCGATAGTGCAGTGAATAGTGGGACAGGAAATGAGAGGGAGAAGTGAACAGGAGAAATGACATCAGGACGGATTCGAACCCGTGTCCTCCATGGGTGTCAAGCCTGAATGTGGTCTGGGCTACTGCTTGCGCCACAGCGCCCCCCCCTGTGCTAAGAGTTTTCTATATGTATTCTGTACAAATAGAAAAGTGATATTTGTGACTAGTCTAGTTTTGATGAGAATAATAAGAAATGTGTGTGTCAGTGTCGATAATGGGTATCTGTCTAGTGTTGTAGTGCTGGGCAAATCTTAGTGTATTGATGTATCAAATGTGGTCAATGTGTTCAGTGTTTGAGGTTTTACTGTTCTGAATAGAAGCATCTGAAAAAACAAGTAAACAACAAAGAAAGGCTCAAGGAATCAGCTGATTAAGACTTGGCTCTGCCCAATCTAGAACTCTTGCAGCACCACCAGGGGAAAGGGCACCATTTGATCTTAATTAAAAAAAATGTAGTTGCTTGGTCTCATTATCACTTTTTAAATGAGCAATATTTCCAAACAGTTGCTTCTTCCCATTACTTCTCTCCTGCACAGGTCTTCTTGCTCTGCTATTGTGCCTTTCCACCAAGGGTTTCCCAAGACAAGTCAATGGCATTGAGTTCTACAGCGACCTAGAGAGGTCGCACCTCCTGCTGAAGGAAAGCAACTCTCAGACCAGTTTTGACTCCAAGGCCAATGCTCAAGCTGATAATGGCCTGTTTGAAGAGGATCCCGAATTCATGTCGGTTATTCCAAAGGGCAATTCTGGCACCAAACATGGATTGCCTGCACCTCCCAAGGAGGTATCTGTCAAGAACAAGACTGAAGCTTTAAGAGGGCCTGCACTGAAACGAGCCAGACGGGATATTATTGCAACCACCACAAAAGCTCCCACCACTACCACAACAGCACCCACAACAGCTACAGAAGCTACCACAACAGCTGCTGCAACCACAACAACAGAGCCAGCAACCACAACAACAGTGGCTGAAAATACCACAACAGCTACAAATACCAGCTCCCAGCAACAAATACCAGCTCCCACCACTAACACAACAGCACACATAACAGCTCCAGAAACTACCAAAACAGCTGCTACAACCACCACAGCAGCTCCAGCAACTACCACAACAGCTGCTGCAACCACCACAACAGCACCCACAACAGCTCCAGAAACTACCACAACAGCTGCTACAACAACCACAGCAGCTCCAGCAACTACCACAACAGCTGCTGCAACCACCACAACAGCACCCATAACAGCTGCAGCAATTATCACAACAGCTCCCACCACTACCACATTAGCGCCAACAACAGCTCCAGAAACTACCACAACAGCTGCTGCAACCACCACAAAAGCTCCAGCAACTACCACAACAGCTAATGCAACCACCACAACAACTGCTGGAACCACAATAACAGCTCCAGCAACCCCCAAAGCAGGTGCCACCACTACCACAACAGCACCCACAACAGCTCCAGAAACAACAGATGCTGAAACCATCAAAACAGCTCCAGCAACAACAACAACAGCTCCAGCAACCACCACAACAGCGGCTTCAACTACCACAATAGCTATTGCAAGTACCACAACAGCTGCAGCAACTACCACAACAACTCCCACCAATACCACAACAGCACCCACAACATCTCCAGAAACTACCAAAACAGCTGCTGCAACCACCACTACAGCTGCTGCAACTACAACAACGGAACCCACAACAGAACGCACAACATCTGCCACCACTACCACAAAGGCCCCCACAAGAGCTGCTGCAACTTCCACAACAGGTTCCCAAACCACCACAACAGATGCTGCTGCAACCACCACAACAGCACCCATAACAGCTGCAGCAATTACCTCAACAGCTACCACCACTACCACAACAGCACCCACAACAGCTCCAGAAACTACCACAACAGCTGCTGCAACCACCACAACAGCTCCAGCAACTACCAAAACAGTTGCTGCAACCACCACAACAGCTCCAGCATCTACCACAACAGCTCCCACAACAGCTCCCACCATTACCACAACAGCTACCACAACATCTGCTGCAACCACCACAACAGCGGCTGCAACTACCACAACAGCTGCTGCAACCACCACAATAGCTATTGCAAGTACCACAACCGCTGCAGCAACTACCACAACTGCTCCTGCGAATACAACAATGGAAACCACAACAGAATCCACAACATCTGCCACCACTACCACAAAGGCCCCCACTACAGCTGGTGAAAGTTCCACATCAGCACCCACAACAGGTTCCCAAACCACCACAACAGATGCTGCTGCAACCACCACAACAGTTCCTGCAACTACAACAATGGAAACCACAACATCTGCCGCCACTACCACAAAGGCCCCAACAACAGCTGCTGCAACTTCCACAACAGCACCCACAACAGGTTCCCAAACAACCACAACAGATGCTGCTGCAACCACCACAACAGCACCCATAACAGCTGCAGCAATTACCACAACAGCTCCCCCCACTACCACAACAGCTGCTACAACTACCACAACAGCTGCAGAACCTTCCACAACAGCACCCACAACAGCTCCAGAAACTACCACAACAGCTGCTGCAACTACCACAACAGCTGTTCCAACTACCACAACAGCTGCTGAAACCACAACAACAGCTCCAGCAACCACCACAACAGCTGCTGCAACTACCACAATAGCTATTGCAAGTACCACAATAGCTATTGCAAGTACCACAACAGCTGCAGCAACTACCACAACAGCTCCTGCAACTAAAACAACAGAAGCCACAACAGAACCCACAACATCTGCCACCACTACCACAAAGGCCCCCAATACAGCTGCTGCAACTTCCACAACAGCTCCCACAACAGGTTCCCAAACCACCACAACAGATGCTGCTGCGACCACCACAACAGCACCCATAACAGCTGCAGCAATTACCACAACAGCTCCCACCACTACCACAACAGCACCTACAACAGCTCCAGAAACTACCACAACAGCTGCTGCAACCACCACAACAGCTGCTGCAACCCCCACAACAGCGGCTGAAACCACCACAACAGCTCCAGCAACCACCAAAACAGCTGCTGCAACTACCACAACAGCTCCAGCAACCACCACAATAGCTATTACAAGTACCACAACAGCTGCAGCAACTACCACAACAGCTCCCGCCTCTACCACAACAGCACCCACAACAGCTCCAGAAACAACCACAACAGCTGCTGCAACTACCACAACAGCTGCTCCAACTACCACAACAGCTGCCGAACCCAAAACAACAGCTCCAGCAACCACCACAACAACGGCTGCAACTACCACAACAGCTGCTGCAACCACCACAATAGCTATTGCAAGTACCACAACAGCTCCGGCAACTACAACAACAGAAGCCACAACAGAACCCACAACATCTGCCACCACTACCACAAAGACCCCCACAACAGCTGCAGCAACTACCACAACAGCTCCCCTCACTACCACATCAGCTCCTACAATTACCACTACCACAAAGACCCCCACAACAGCTGCTGCAACTTCAACAACAGCTCCCACAAAAGGTTCTCAAACCACCACAACAGCACCCACAACAGCTGCAGAAACTACCACAACAGTTACAGCAACAACCACAACAGCTCCTGCAACCACCACATCAGCGCTTTCAACTACCACAACAGCTGCTGCAACCAATACAATAGCTATTGCAACTACCAAAACAGCTGCAGCAATTACCACAACAGCTCCCACCACTACCACAACAGCTCCTGCAACTACTACAAAGGAAGCCACAACAGAACCCACAACATCCGCGACCATTACCACAAAGGCCCCCACAACAGCTCCCACCACTACCACAACAGCACCCACAACAGCTCCAGAAACTACCACAACAGCTGCTGCAACCACCACAACAGCTGCTGAAACCACCACAACAGCTCCAGCAACCACCACAACAGCTGCTGCAACTACCACAACAGCTGCAGCAACTACCACAACAGCTCCCCTCACTACCAAATCAGCTCCTACAATTACAACAACGGAAGCCAAAACAAAACCCACAACATCTGCCACCACTACCACAAAGGCCCCAACAACAGCTGCAGCAACTACCACAACAGCTCCCGCCTCTACCACAACAGCACCCACAACAGCTACTGAAACCACAACAACAGCTGCTGCAACCACCACAACAGAGGCTGCAACTACCACAACAGCTGCTGCAACTACCACAATAGCTATTGCAAGTACCACAACAGCTCCTGCAACTAAAAACAGAAGCCACAACATCTGCCACCACTACCACAAAGGCCCCCACTACAGCTGCTGAAACTTCCACAACAGCACCCACAACAGGTTCCCAAACCACCACAACATATGCTACTGCAACCACCATAACAGCACCCACAGCAGCTCCAGAAACTACCACAACAGCTGCTGCAACTACCACAACAGCTGCTCCAACCACCACAACAGCTGCCGAAACCACAACAACAGCTCCAGCAACCACCACAACAACGGCTGCAACTACCACAACAGCTGCTGCAACCACCACAATAGCTATTGCAAGTACCACAACAGCTGCAACAACTACCACAACAGCTGCCGAAACCAGAACAACAGCTCCATCAACCACCACAACAACGGCTGCAACTACCACAATAGCTATTGCAAGTACCACAACAGCTCCTGCAACTAAAACAGAAGCCACAACATCTGCCACCACTACCACAAAGGCCCCCACTACAGCTGCTGAAACTTCCACAACAGCACCCACAACAGGTTCCCAAACCACCAAAACATATGCTACTGCAACCACCATAACAGCACCCACAGCAGCTCCAGAAACTACCACAACAGCTGCTGAAACCACCACAACAGCTCCAGCAACCACCACAACAGCTGCCGAAACCACAACAACAGCTCCAGCAACCACCACAACAACGGCTGCAACTACCACAACAGCTGCTGCAACCACCACAATAGCTATTGCAAGTACCACAACAGCTGCAACAACTACCACAACAGCTGCCGAAACCAGAACAACAGCTCCATCAACCACCACAACAACGGCTGCAACTACCACAATAGCTATTGCAAGTACCACAACAGCTCCTGCAACTAAAACAGAAGCCACAACATCTGCCACCACTACCACAAAGGCCCCCACTACAGCTGCTGAAACTTCCACAACAGCACCCACAACAGGTTCCCAAACCACCAAAACATATGCTACTGCAACCACCATAACAGCACCCACAGCAGCTCCAGAAACTACCACAACAGCTGCTGCAACTACCACAACAGCTGCTCCAACCACCACAACAGCTGCCGAAACCTCAACAACAGCTCCAGCAACCACCACAACAACGGCTGCAACTACCACAACAGCTGCTGCAACCACCACAATAGCTATTGCAAGTACCACAACAGCTGCAACAACTACCACAACAGCTGCTGAAACCACCACAACAGCTCCAGCAACCACCACAACAGCTGCTGCAACTACCACAACAGCTGCAGCAACTACCACAACAGCTCCCCTCACTACCAAATCAGCTCCTACAATTACAACAACGGAAGCCAAAACAAAACCCACAACATCTGCCACCACTACCACAAAGGCCCCAACAACAGCTGCAGCAACTACCACAACAGCTCCCGCCTCTACCACAACAGCACCCACAACAGCTACTGAAACCACAACAACAGCTGCTGCAACCACCACAACAGAGGCTGCAACTACCACAACAGCTGCTGCAACTACCACAATAGCTATTGCAAGTACCACAACAGCTCCTGCAACTAAAACAGAAGCCACAACATCTGCCACCACTACCACAAAGGCCCCCACTACAGCTGCTGAAACTTCCACAACAGCACCCACAACAGGTTCCCAAACCACCACAACATATGCTACTGCAACCACCATAACAGCACCCACAGCAGCTCCAGAAACTACCACAACAGCTGCTGCAACTACCACAACAGCTGCTCCAACCACCACAACAGCTGCCGAAACCACAACAACAGCTCCAGCAACCACCACAACAACGGCTGCAACTACCACAACAGCTGCTGCAACCACCACAATAGCTATTGCAAGTACCACAACAGCTGCAACAACTACCACAACAGCTGCCGAAACCAGAACAACAGCTCCATCAACCACCACAACAACGGCTGCAACTACCACAATAGCTATTGCAAGTACCACAACAGCTCCTGCAACTACAACAACAGAAGCCACAACCACCACAACAGCACCCACAGCAGCTCCAGAAACTACCACAACAGCTGCTGCAACTACCACAACAGCTGCTCCAACTACCACAACAGCTGTTGAAACCACAACAACAGCTCCAGCAACCACCACAACAACGGCTGCAACTACCACAATAGCTATTGCAAGTACCACAACAGCTCCCACAACAGCTCCCACCACTACCAAAACAGCACCCACAACAGCTCCCACCACTACCACAACAGCACCAACAACAGCTCCAGAAACTACCACAACCGCTGCTGCAACCACCACAACACCTGCTGCAGCAACCACAATAGCTATTGCAACTGCCCCAACAGCTGCAGCAACTACCACAACACCTGCCCTCACTACCACATCAGCTCCTACAATTACAACAACGGAAGCCACAACACAACCCACAACATCTGCCACCATTACCACAAAGGCCCCCACAATAGATGCTGCAACTTCAACAACAGCTCCCACAAAAGGTTCTCAAACCACCAAAACAGATGCTACTGCAACCACCACAACAGCACCCACAACAGCTGCAAAAACTACCAGAACAGTTACAGCAACAACCACCACAGCTCCTGCAACCACCACATCAGCGGTTTCAACTACCACAACAGCTGCTGCAACCAATACAATAGCTATTGCAACTACCAAAACAGCTGCAGCAATTACCACAACAGCTCCCACCACTACCACAACAGCTCCTGCAACTACAACAACGGAAGCCACAACAGAACCCACAACATCTGCAACCACTACCACAACAGCACCAACAACAGCTCCCACCACTACCACAACAGCACCCACAACAGCTGCTACAACCTCCACAACAGCTGCTGCAACCACCACAACAGAGGCTGCAACTACGACAACAGCTGCTGCAACTACCACAATAGCTATTTCAAGTACCACAACAGCTCCTGCAACTACAACAACAGAAGCCACAACAGAACCCACAACATCTGCCGCCACTACCACAAAGGCCCCAACAACAGCTGCTGCAACTTCCACAACAGCACCCACAACAGCTCCCAACACTACCACAACAGCACCCACAACAGCTCAAGAAACTACCACAACATCTGCTGAAACCACCACAACAGCGGCTGCAACTACCACAACAGCTGCTGAAACCACTACAATTGCTATTGCAAGTACCACAACAGTTGCGGCAACTACCACAACAGCTCCTGCAACTACAAAAACGGAACCCACAACAGAACGCACAACATCTGCCACCACTACCACAAGAGCTGCTGCAACTTCCACAACAGGTTCCCAAACCACCACAACAGATGCTGTTGCAACCACCACAACAGCACCCATAACAACTGCAGCAATTACCTCAACAGCTACCACCACTACCTCAACAGCACCCACAACAGCTCCAAAGACTACCACAACAGCTGCTGCAACCACCACAACAGCTCCAGCATCTACCACAACAGCTCCCACAACAGCTCCCACCACTACCAAAACAGCACCCACAACAGCTCCCACCACTACCACAACAGCACCCACAACAGCTCCAGAAACTACCACAACCGCTGCTGCAACCACCACAACAGCTGCTGAAACCACTACAACAGCTCCAGCAACCACCACAACAGCTGCTGCAACTACCACAACAGCTCCAGCAACTACCACAACAGCGGCTGCAACTACCACAACACCTGCTGCAGCAACCACAATAGCTATTGCAACTGCCCCAACAGCTGCAGCAACTACCACAACAGCTGCCCTCACTACCACATCAGCTCCTACAATTACAACAACGGAAGCCACAACACAACCCACAACATCTGCCACCATTACCACAAAGGCCCCCACAATAGATGCTGCAACTTCAACAACAGCTCCCACAAAAGGTTCTCAAACCACCAAAACAGATGCTACTGCAACCACCACAACAGCACCCACAACAGCTGCAAAAACTACCAGAAACAGTTACAGCAACAACCACCACAGCTCCTGCAACCAACCACATCAGCGGTTTCAACTACCACAACAGCTGCTGCAACCAATACAATAGCTATTGCAACTACCAAAACAGCTGCAGCAATTACCACAACAGCTCCCACCACTACCACAACAGCCCTGGCATACTACAAACAACGGAAGCCACAACAGAAACCCACAAC
>NC_045169.1:17611198-17641198 GCF_900700415.2 Clupea harengus
TCCACCACTACCACAACAGCACCCACAACAGCTCCAGAAACTACCACAACAGCTGCTGCAACTACCATAACAGCTGTATCAACTACCACAACAGCTGCTGCAACCACTACAACAGCACCCACAAGAGCTCCAGAAACTACCACAACAGCTGCTGCAACCACCACAACAGCTCCAGCATCTACCACAACAGCTCCCACCACTACCACAACAGCACCTACAAGAGCTCCAGAAACTACCACAACAGCTGCTGCAACCACCACAACAGCCCCAATAACAGCTGCAGCAATTACCACAACAGCTACCACCACTACCACAACAGCACCCACAACAGCTCCAGAAACTAGCACAACAGCTGCTGCAACCACCACAACAGCTCCAGCAAGCACCACAACAGCTGCTGCAACTACCACAACAGCTGCTACAACCACCCCAACAGCTGCTGCAACTACCACAAGAGCTGCATCAACTACCACAACAGCTCCAGCAACCACAACAACAGCTCCAGCAACCACCACAACAGCGGCTGCACCTACCACAACAGCTGCTGCAACCACCACAACAGCTCCAGCAACTACCACAACAGCTCCAGCATCTACCACAACAGGTCCCACCACTACCACAACAGCACCCACAACAGCTCCAGAAACTACCACAACAGCTGCTGCAACCACCACAACAGCACCCACAACAGCTGCCACCATTACCACAACAGGTCCCACCACTACCACAACAGCACCCACAAGAGCTCCAGTAACTACCACAACAGCGGCTGCAACCACCACAACAGCACCCACAGCAGCTCCCACCACTACCACAACAGCTGCTGCAACTACAACAACGGCAGCCACAAAAGAACCCACAATATCTGCCGCCACTACCGCTAAGGCCCCCACAACAGCTGCTGCAACCATCACAACAGCCCCCATAACAGCTGCAGCAATTACCACAACAGCTACCACCACTACCACAACAGCACCCACAACAAATCCAGAAACTACCACAACAACTCCAGCAACCACCACTACAGCTCCAGCATCTACCACAACATCTCCCACAACAGCTCCCACCAATACCACAACAGCTGCTGCAACCACCTCAACAGCACCCACAACAGGTTCCCAAACCACCACAACAGAAGCTGCCCCAACCACCACAGCAGCACCCATAACAGCTGCTGCAAGCACCACAACAGCTCCAACATCTACCACAACAGCTCCCACCACTACCACAACAGCAACCACAACAGCTGCTGCAACCACCACAACAGCTCCAGAAACTACCACAACAGCTGCTGCAACCACCACAACAGCTGCTGCAACTACCACAACAGGTCCCACCACTACCACAACAGCACCCACAACAGCTCCAGAAACTAACACAACAACTGCTGCAACTACCACAAAAGCTACTCCAACTACCACAACAGCTGCTGCAACCACAACAACAGCTCCAGCAACCACCACAACAGCTGCTGTAACTACCACAATAGCTATTGCAAGTACCACAAGAGCTCCCACAACAGCTGCTGCAACCACCACAACAGCCCCCATTACAGCTACAGCAATTACCACAACAACTACCACCACTACCACAACAGCACCCACAACAGCTCCAGAAACTACCACAACAGCTGCTGCAACCACCACAACAGCTGCTTCAACTACCACTTCAGCTGCAGCAACTACCACAACAGCCACTGCAACCACCACAACAGCACCCACAGCAGCTCCCACCACTACCACAACAGCTGCTGCAACTACAACAACGGAAGCCACAACAGAACCCACAACATCTGCCACCACTACCACAAAGGCCCCTACAACAGCTGCTGCAACCACCACAACAGCCCCCATTACAGCTGCAGCAATTACCACAACAACTACCACCACTACCACAACAGCACCCACAACAGCTTCAGCAACTACCACAACAGCTCCTGCAACTACAACAACGGAAGCCACAACAGAACCCACAACATCTGCCACCACTACCACAAAGGCCCCTACAACAGCTATTGCAAGCACCACAACAGCCCCCTTTACAGCTGCAGCAATTACCACAACAACTACCACCACTACCACAACAGCACCCACAACAGCTTCAGAAACTACCAAAACAGCTGCTGCAACTACCACAACAGCTCCAGCAACCACCACAACAGCTGCTGCAACTACCACAAGAGCTACTAAAACCACCACAAAAGCTGCTTCAACTACCACAACAGCTGCAGCAACTACTAAAACAGCTGCTGCAAAAACCACAACAGCACCCACAGCAGCTCGCACCACCACCACAACAGCTGCTGCAACTAAAACAACGGCAGCCACAACAGAACCCACAACATCTGCCACCACTACCACAAAGGCCCCCACAACAGCTGCTGCAACCACCACAACAGCCCCCATAACAACTTCAGCAATTACCACAACAGCTACCACTACTACCACAACAGCTCACGCATCTACCACAACAGCTCTCACAACAGCTCCCACCACTACCACAACAGCTCCACAAACTTACACAACAGCGGCTGCAACCAACACAATAGCTATTGCAAGTACCACAACAGCTTTAGCAACTACCACAACAGAACCCACAACATCTGCCACCACTACCATAAAGGCCCCCACAACAGCTGCTGCAACCACCACAACAGCCCCCTTTACAACTGCAGCAATTACCACAACGACTACCACCACTACCACAACAGCACCAACAACAGCTCCAGAAACTACCACAACAGCTGCTGCAACCACCACAACAGCTCCCGCAACTACCACAACAGCTCCAGAAACAACCAAAACAGCTGCTACAACCACCACAACAGCACCAGTAACTACCACAACAGCTGCTTCAACCACCAAAACAGCTCCAGCAACCACCACAACAGCTGCTGCAACTACCACAACCGCTCCAGTAGCCACTACAACAGCTGCTGCAACTACCACAAGAGCTACTGCAACCACCACAACAGCTGCTTCAACTACCACAACAGCTGCAGCAACTACCACAACAGCTGCTGCAACCACCACAACAGCACCCACAGCAGCTCCCACCACTACCACAACAGCTGCTGCAACTACAACAATGGCAGCCACAACAGAACCCACATCTGCCACCACTACCACAAAGGGCCCCACAACAGCTGCTACAACTACCACAACAGCTGCGGCAACTACCACAACAGCCCCCACAACCACCACGACCAACACAACAGCCCCCACAACAGCACCCACCACGACCACCACAACAGCCCCCACAACAACCACCACGACCACCACAACAGCCCCCACAACAACAACGAATGGCACAGGTGAGTCAATGACACTGCTATCTAGCGACTTTTTCTCAGTGACAGCTATCTACTTCTCTCCTTAGTAAAGGCTATTCACATATTATTGGAGACTACTTGGTGACTTCTATCTAGATGACAGCAGTTCTCCTAAGTGAAACAACACTAACTTGCAGTCAAAGAAAGGGTGCAGTGTGTGAACCAAATCTTCAACTTATGCACCAGTGTGACATAAATTTTCAACTTATGCACCAACATTGCCCTGCCTAAAAAGTTAATAGGTGTTGTCAGGTCTTGGTTTAACCTGTTTTGACATGTGTGCTCGAAGAATAGTGATAAATAATAGAATTTACTTTTTGAGGGTGTCACTCACCTGTTGTATCTCCCTTTTGTCCCGCAGCCATCAGCGGCAGCAACTCTGGTGACGTCAGCAGCAGGATCAGCCTCTTCACCACCTTCAGCCTCACCCTCCTCTCCGTGCTCGTCACACGGCCGTGGTAGCCGTGGTAGCCACTCCACCGTCCTCCACAGATACATGAAGGAAATATGTCTTCCTCAATGTGCATTCAATTTGCGCACCCCTGATGCACTTAAGGCCTGACATACTAAAGGATCGGACTGGATCCATTTTATATTTGCAATAAATACTTGTAGTAAGTTATAATGTGTCAATGATATATGTGTAATCTATATATATGTAATCTATTTATACCCTTGTTTTTCTATATATTGGCCGTATCAAATAACTTGTGAAGAATGTTGATATGTTGAAATAAGAGAGAATGTGTGTGTGTGTGTGTGTTTTTAACTAAGGTAGTCCATATTCTGTGATATCTATGTTATGAGTAATTTGAAGTCAAAGACAGTCTTGTTTAGTCATAGTGTACATTTAATATCTTACTGGCAGATAAAAGTTAGACATAGTAGTCGTACATGTGTCTCTCTGTTGTCCTAAAGTGTACATACTGTAAATATGGACTTATAAAAAGTACTACGTTTTGAAGACTTTGTTTAATTATATGGCATCAGACAGTTCTATCTGGTTTTACACAGTGCTGTTGAAAGACACATTTGAGACATTTTCATTCTGATTGTATTTGTCTTTTCTGGTTAGGGACAATACAAATCCACGATTATGAACATGTTGTCTTACATTGTTTTATTGTGTCTTGAGAAGAAAGGTCACAGGTCACTTTTCACATCACTTTAATGCACACAAAAGGTTGTATAAAAAAATACAGAAAAGGTTAAAAATAGAGTGAGTTTTTTCCCCAAAAAACAAATGAGCCAGTTGGCATCTACCATTAGACTAAGTTAATGACAAGATAATGAATTGTATAAAATCAACATTTAAAGGAACTGCAGCACAACAGAAAATATTTACAAATTCACGTGTACACTGTCCATTACGGGGTCTCGGAGCATGATTTGTATTTACGACAGTGGTGTAAAAGTGAGCTACAATCTGCAACTTTAGGGGTCAGCTCAGTAGCAAAAAATACCAATTGTCACGTAATGGGTTTTAAGGCCAAAGTATGTGTAATCTGTGTGATTACGGTGCAGAGTTAGAAGAGATAAATGGTTAGTAACGTCTCGGTTACTTACGTAACCTCGGTTCCTTAAGCAGGAACCAGATATAACAGTATGGTACATGACGTCAGTCATGGGGTACAAATCGAAGCATTTATCTATTCACGCCTGAAAGGCCGCGAGATCTGTCAGCGCGCGCTCCTGGGCCCGCCTCCCCAGGAGTACTATAATATCATTACGCGCCCTCAGATCTGCCTCGGAAAGAAACTGAGCAAGACAATCAATCCAAGGTAACACTGTACACGCCAACTTTGTTATATCTGGTTCCTGCTTAAGGAACCGAGGTTACGTAAGTAACCGAGACGTTCCTTATCGCAGTTCACTGCGATATAACAGTATGGGACCCTATACATTCCCGCGTGATAATACAGTGGCAGCCAATTACACACACCAGCTTTATTGAAGCCTTTGCCCTCATAGAGGTTCCTACGGCTGCTGGCGGTGAACATATTAAAAGGGCAACCTTAATCATAGGCGGCGAGGATCGTGATCCTGCGCCTGTAGGAAACCACCCTGAAATGTTTCATGTGCAACATAACATGTAGACACCGATGAACACACTTATCATATACATCGTTCTCAGGTCAGGGGATTCAGAGATCGCTTGCCTGCAGAACACCACCACCACCTTTATCATAGGCGACAGGGATCCGTGATCCCGCGCCCATAGGAAAACCCTGGGATGTTTCATGTGCAACATAACATGTAGACACTAATGAACACACTTATCATATATATCGTTCTCAAGCCAGGGGATTCAGAGATCGCTTGCCCGCAGAACGCTATGAAGAAAACTAGGTTCAGCCACATCTAACATATAGAATCTAATGAAAGTGTGGCGAGAACTCCAGCTTGCAGCTTTGCAAATATCTTCCACTGAGACGCCCTTTAGTAAGGCCCAGGAAGACGAGACCCCCCGCGTAGAGTGCGCATGCAACTTCTCCGGGGGATCTAAAGACAAGCTCTTATAAGACAACACGATAGCCTCTACTTTCCAACGGGAGAGGCTCTGTTTTAAAGGAATGTCTGCCTTTTGCGCGTGCACCGAAGCACACGATTAGCTGATCTGACTGTCTGAAAGCTCTAGTGCGCTCTGCGTAACAGCGGAGAGCGCGCACTGGACAGAGCTTATTCAAACGTTCCTCCTCTGCTGACGCAAAAGGAGGAGGCGAGAAAACTGCTAATTCAATCACCTGATTGCGGAATGGGGTTACCACCACTTTAGGTGTGTAAGCAGCATTAGGTCGCATAACCACTCTGTCACCAACGATCGAGAACTGAAGGCACGATGGACTGACTGACAGGGCTTGCATGTCACTAACGCGTTTTGCTGACGTTAACGTCAGCAGCAGCGCGGTCTTTAAAGAGACAAACTTTATGTCCACTGTCTCCAGGGGCTCGAACGGAGGCCCTGTGAGAGCACGTAACACCACTAGCAGATCCCAAGAGGGTATGAGGTGTCTCTCTGGCACCCTGAGCCATCTCACCCCCGCCATAAAGCGTGACGCTAGCAGGTGACCGCCAGGAGAACTGCCATTAATGCCTGCGTGGCAGGCTGAAATGGCAGCCATGTACACTTTGAGAGTAGAAGCCGCCCTCCCCTCATCAAACAACTGCTGTAGGAATTCTAGAATAACGCCCAGCGCGCAGTTAATGGGGTCGTGCTGACGCGCAGCACACCACCGCTCAAAACTGCGCCACTTCAGCGTATACAGAGCCCGTGTTGATACAGCTCGGGCACTCTGTATTGTAGCCACCACCGCGTCCGACAAGCCTGACGCTATGAGCCTGCACCTTTCAGGTGCCAGGCTCTGAGACGCCACCACTCCGGATGGGGGTGCCACACTGTCCTGTGCGCCTGCGTTAGGAGGTCTCTCCGCAGAGGCAGCTCCCAAGGCCACTGGTGGCCCAGCGCGTCTATGCCTAGTGGGGGATCGTCGCCCCCTAGCGAGAACCAGAGCGGGCAGCAGGTGTTCGCGAACAGGTCCACCTGCGCCTTGAAAAAACGCACCCAGATCTGACCTATCACTTGTGGGTGAAGGCACCAGTCTGCTGCTCGAGGATCGCCCCTCGATAACAGGTCCGCACCGTAGTTGAGGTGACCTGGTATATAAACCGCCCTGAGGGACAGGACGTGCCTCGCTGCCCACAAGAGCAGGCGAGTCGCCCAATGGTGTAGTGACGGGGAGCACACTCCGCCCTGGCGATTTATATACGCCAAGGTCGCAGTGTTGTCCGTCCTCACTAGTACATGCTGACCACTCAGCCTGGACAGAAAGTGTTGAAGAGCTAGGACTACTGTTCGCAGCTCTAACACATTTATGTGAGACGCAGCCTCTGTCACAGACCAGAGACCATTCACGCCTCTCCCTTCGCAGACAGCTCCCCAGTCTTTGGTGGAAGTGTCTGTGGTCACCACCACGCGACGCGACACTATGCCCATAGTGCCCGACGCGGCGAGAAACCAGGGGGTTCTCCAGATCGCCAGGGCTTTCCTGCATCTGGAGGACACCACTACTCTGCGATGCCTGTCTGTGACTGCGTTGAGCTTCATAGACAGGTACCATATTTGGAATGGCCGCATACGCAACATCCCCAACGGGAGCGCTATAGCGGTCGACGCCATCATCCCTAACAGGCGTTGGCAGCACAGCGACGAGACTGACTGTCCCAGTCGGAACTGGCGCACGCATGTTTTGATGGCATTTATCCGTTCTTGAGACAGCCTGACCTCCATGGAGGTGGAGTCTAAAATCATACCCAGAAAATGCGTAACTTGCCTGGGGCAGAGAACGCTTTTTTCTCTGTTTATTACAAAGCCCAGTCGATACAGGTGCGCCACCACTAGATGGCCGTCCTGCACTGCTGCAGCCTTTGAATGAGAAGCAATTAACCAGTCGTCCAAATAATTGTAAACGCGTAAGCCGCGTAGACGTAATGGGGCGATAGCTGCCTCTACGGACTTTGTAAATACCCTCGGCGCTAGGGACAGGCCGAATGGGAGTGCGTTGAATTGGTACGCTATTCCTCCGAACGCAAACCTCAGATATCTCCGATGTCTGTGGTGGATCGGAATGTGGAAATAAGCGTCTTTTAAGTCTATCGTGATAAACCAATCGTTTGGCCTTATAAACTGCACAAGCCTGCGTGGGGTCAACATTCTGAACCGTAGCGGCATGAGTGCTTTGTTTAACACACGTAGATCTAATATTGGCCGATAATTCCCGTCTCTTTTGGGTACGAGGAAGTAACGGCTGTAGAAGCCTGCATTTCCCCCCTCGGGAGGGACTCTGCTTATTGCCTCCTTTCTGAGCAGGGAGATTATCTCTTCCCGTAGGAAGTGAGACTGTTCTCGCTGCACCACAGACTGTATCACTCCGCTGAATGGCGGAGGGGAACGGGCGAATTGCAGCACGTAACCCCTTGTGATCGTCTTTAGCACCCATGGTGAAACTGCGCATGCGCGCCAACTCTCCACACAACCAGGGAGGTTGTGCTTTGAGTTGAATTTGTCGGGGACTAACCCGCTCATGGTCAATGAGTCTAAGCCTAGATCTACACCCACTCCGCCTAGGGAGGGAGACGAGATCTGGGGCTGCCCCCTCATGTTTTTGAAAAAAATGTGGGGGTGCGATTGCACTGTGTGCATCGCGGGGGGAGTTGCACAAGCATGCCTGGGCACTGCGCCATCTGGGACAGGAGTTAGGACATATGATTGTGGTGCTTGTGAAAACCTGCTTACCGTGCTGGACATGATTTCCACATGTGAGCGACGGGCTGATTTCTGTGGAGGCGGTGTGGACTCCACCGCTCCCCCCTGTGTGACGAGTGGCTGACTGTGACGATCAGGAAGCCTGAGGTCTCCCTCTGCCTCGCCCGCGGCGAGCGGAGTGCTGCCGCGGAGCCTGGGCTGCGCCCTGGGCAGGGCGCGCAGCTGGTCGCTGTGCAGCAGGCTGCGCTGGAGGGCGGAAGGGGTGTCTCTGCCAGCCTCTCCCGGTGGACACCTTTGCTGGAGGCGCTGGCGAGTGGAACCCGCTTCTCTTCTGGCCCGTTGCGGGTGTGGTATGTCCTGAGGAGGACGTCTCACCCGTGCCACTAGAGCGAGGCATCCAAGCCTGGAATGCCTCTCTGCTCTTCTGCTGTTCTTCGAACTTGGCAGCCATTGTGACCACTGCCTCCCCGAAGGCGCCCTGGACAGAGACCGGGGCGTCGAGGAGTGGTGCTTTTTCTCTGTCTGACAGCTTAGCCAGTGATAGCCACAGAGACCTCTGGGTAGCCACCGCGGCACCCATCACCCTCCCCAGTGCCTGTGACGTGCACCTCTCCTTAGCCATGTGGAGCTGCATGTAGGGCGCGAACCCCGGCACCGGGGCTCGGCCCGAGTAGGGTATCGCCCATGTCGCCTGCAGTTCCTCGTGCACCTCCTCGAAAAAGGGGATGCAGCTGGGAACTGACGCGGCGGAGCCAGCATAAAACTCCCCGTCCAGCAGCGAGGACCGCACGCTGGGAGGGGGAGGGACAGTGATTGATTGGAGGAGAGGCCTTGACCATTTGCACAAGTTCCTGATTAAATCACACAATGAACAAATTCCAGGTGTACCAACAGTGCCTATAAAAAGCTAAAACCGTGCCTGATTTAAAGCATAATTATGTACCAATTTTACCTTTTAACTTCCCAATCATTTTGTTTGTACACTGACTTGTAATACAAACAATGGCGTCTGTGGCACTGCCACAGCACTCCTGGTACACTCTGGGCACACATATTGGTATAAACAATATTGTCTCATCTTACTTCTCATTTGAAAAATATATTGAATACAGTCAATGCGCTAGTCTGAGTCCAAGTCTGAGTTATCAGTGCCCATATCCAAATCGAGTCACGAGTCCTGCAGGTCGGGACATTGGGATGAGAGGAAAAAACTGTCATCGGGCCATGGTTAATGTCGAACTCTGCTCTTATCGGGCCATGGTCAATGTCGAACTCTGCTCTTTAGGGTGTCCGGTTCATAGAAAGCTTTTTGTAGTGCACAATTCACATCAGAAATCAAGGTAGATCTAAGGGTTTTGTTTCTACCGTTGTACTTTAAGTTTCTTTTTCCATAGAAAATGACTGTAGAAACAATAATTGTCTACAATTTATTTACAGTTATTGAGGTTAACAGACACAGTTCTATCTCTGTAGGGATTATTTTTCATGTAGTCAGTCACTGATAATTGCCATATAAGCCTGTCAGTGGCAGAAAATAATGGTTTACTTTGATAAGGATGCATGCCTTTATAGTGCCGTGTCTGATTTGTAGGTCTGAGATAAGGTAGATACTTCGTCTTCTGATCCGATTAAAACTCTTTGTCCTTGTTGGTTTCGGAAAAAAAGTCTTCAATAATTTTAGCAAACCGGCAGAATGTGAAGCATAAAGGTTTATTTTGCCAGCGCAATACCAACAGCATAAACCTGAGCAGGCCTCGAGACAACACTGATATCACAAAGGTTTGAACATCATTTTATACATTTTAGAGAAACCTCTCCTGTCACCATAGATCACTTATGGCCCTCCCAATTGGGCATATATTGCCCTCTAGTTGTAGTATTGAAGTTACATCCCTTTATCTAGCATCTTTCTTCCGGTTAGCTACCATGCCCCCCCCCCCCCCCCCCCCCACACACACACACACACACAATAGGTTATGGTGTTTTAACTCAATACGGGACCATATTTGTCCCAAGTAAAAATTTCAACCCAGAAAGATGGTAAAATAGGGCCCAGGTTAAAAAAAATCCCAAAGTTCCCTTTAATGTTATGAGCTGCCATTTACATGAACCAAAAAGTGTACATGATTACAGTACTACAAAGACTGACAGAATTATAGACAGGTATATGTTTGTGTTGAGAGTCGAATCAGGCGTTATTTAACACATCATCATTGGGTTTAGGTTTAGTTTGAGGCAAAGACAAAATCTTAAGTGGTCCCTCATCTCCTTGGCCCGGATTGAAAAGAGGGTACACAGTTTCATTGAAGCTAGACTTCAGGGTGACAAGATGTTGGCCCAATTTTGTATCGTAGAAGGACAGACGGCCCTCGTCGTAATCCAGGAAGATGCCTAGTACCTCAGGTCTCTGTGCCCTATAAATGTAGTGAGAAGATCCTGATTTGGTATGGACTCCACTCTTGTCATCTGAGTAGAGGCACCACATGCCACTAGTTGGTGTGGATTTCTTCTCCCTCATCGTCTTCACTGCTGAGTCTGTTGCCACTCCAGCCCACCAGAACTTCTTCACTGGAACATTTGGCATTTGTAACCCCACCTCCCAATAGTGTTTTCCATTTGAGAAACCTGTGTTTCCCAAAGCACACAGCTCACAGTCAGTTGCAGGGACTTCAAAATTATCCCGCAAGAGTTTACCATTTCCAGCAACTTTCAAACAAGCTGGAGCTGTAGCTGCTTCAATGATAATGTCCACTGTTGAGAAACATGTGGAAAAACAGTTATGTTATGTCATGAAATCATGAAAAGAGGTGTTCTTAACTGACAGGTGCACATTCAGAAGTCTTATTACAGATGCTTCACTCCAGTTCACTTACTCCAATGGGACATTCTGAGTCCTAAATTGTCTACCCTGCACACATATGCGACTACATTTTGGTCATGTTGTTTTCATGTTCATATTATGAATAATATGGTGAAATTCAGGAACATTCTAGTAGATGCTGGGTACTGCATATAACATTGGACACTGTCTTCTAAGATTACCTAAGTAAACCTGAACTAAAACTAAGGATTTTATTTACTGTAATGGATTTAGAAATAATTTGGATTATGTTATTTTATTTACAATTGTATCTATTTGCAACTGAATTTACACAAAATAAAGGGAAAACATGCAGTAGTACTGTATGTAAAGACATGCAGTAACATGCAGTAGTATGTAAAATAATGCAGTTGTATGTAAAGACATGCCGTAACATGCAGTAGTATGTAAAATAATGCAGTTGTATGTAAAGACATGCCATAACATGCAGTAGTATGTAAAATAATGCAGTTGTATGTAAAGACATGAGAAATACCTGCATGTACTTTCATGTCCTCAGAGTACGCTAGCTCGGGAGCTAATGAAAAAGCAAAACAGTGAAAGTCATGACAGTCATGGGTTGTTGATACACACTCTTACACAGTAATGAATTTTTTTAGAGAACTGGCTCATGATCCATATACAGTATGTGCTGTTTGTGTGTGTGTGTGTGTGTGTTAGGGTTGCAACGGTACAGTGGGCCCACGGTTCTGTATGTATCACGATGTTTGGGCAATAGTAACGGCACAGTTTCGGCATTTTTATATTTAAGAAAATAACAATAACAATAAACTATTGATTTTACCTCTAGCTTTGACTTTGTCCAACTATCAGTGAAGAAAGCTAAATAGGGGGTCTGGGTCAATTCGTTTTCAATTTCTCTCAGTGATGTTTCTTAGAGCTTCTGAAATGTGTGCAGGAGGGAACATTGTAACGCCGTTCATTTTTCCATCATGCATCAGTAACCACCGAATAGGCCTGCAAATCTTTGGCTATAACAAAAAAAATCCTGAGCCTGAACTTTTTTGTGTGTGTGTGTGGGAGGGGGGGGGGGGGGGTCGTGTCCCGTGGCATGGACACATTCGCAGGGTCAAAAAAACAAACAAACAAACAAACATTTAGAAATGAATGATTGCAGATTATGGTGAAACTTTTGAAACTGCAATCCCAAGAAAGGTCAGCAATAGTACTCCACCTCACTACAATATGGTACTAACACATTCGCATTCACGATTTCTTTTGATATCAAGTTTTGCTGCTAAGCTTTGTCCTTGAAAGGTTACAAGATGACCTACAATCACAAGGTGACATGTTATAAGGGTATGTCAGTGGAAGAAGATTTGATTTGCAACCATTTCATTGAGGATATGAAAAAGGACAGCGATTTACTTAAAGTGCAACAGTGAACTGTAGATAATAATGTAGTTTTATATTGCAACATTTCCATAATTATTTTGTTAATAGAGAATATATCAATAAAATAAATAACAAACAAAACATTAAAATGTTACAAGAACTGGTAACTTTAATGTTGGGAAATAAATACAAAACAGGACTTTGTCCATGTACTTGTTGGTGGCTTCGTCGACATTTAAGGAAAACATGCCGTTTTTTTTAGCTTTTCCGAAATACGTCTTTTAAACTCTGGTGTTATGCCGTGTGTGTTAAAATAGCGGCATGCCGATTGGATATTGACAGTTTAGTCAAACACACGTCACACACACGGTCAGTTATTGATGCCGGTACATCAGCTGTGGATGTTGCTCACAACAACGTTGTGTGTTGGAGAGCTAGTTGCATATATTAGCTTTCTCGAGCACAATATGCAGAAGCAAGCACCTGCTTCTCTTCACTCATTACACCAGCTACCAAAAGGCTTACTGTCCTTCCCTTCCCATCTCTTCTATCCATGCCCAGCGCCATTTACTTTCATGAACTTACTTTCCATCCTACTCTCCTTTGGTGTGATGTCTCTCTACTCGGGCATCTACGCTAGGCAGAGCGATAGAGAAAAGTTTGGTGTTTGAAGCACATTTTCCCAAGACCCGCCCCAATCTACTTCTGATTAGCTAATAATGTTATTTTGAGAGCGGGAGAGTTGTGCTCCTTTCATTTCATTGGCAGACGAACTCATAAACTCGAAAGTGATGGTGATGATATCGAGACGTGTTTAAAAAAAAAAAAAAAAATTAATACAATATTTTTTTTCCGCAGCCAAACGCCGCACGCCGGAAATCCGGCACGGTGCCGGAATACTTTAATCCCTGCTATAAATAGTCTCACTGACTTTTTTTTTTTATGTGTCACAAATTGTTGTTGGAAGGCAACAGTGAGAGATTGTTGTGTTTCCGCTAACAAGTGGACTCTCCTTGTTCGTTATTGTATTGAACGTTGAAAGACGCGGTGACTCTCCAAATTTGCTTCTATCTGTCTAGCTAGTGTTTGCCATTGTCAAGGTGAAGCTGAGATCATTTTGTTTTTAGTTTTCCCTCTCTTCTCCGGCTCCTATTTCCAATAAGAGCACTGATAGGCTCAAGAGATGTTCTGTGGATCTGAATGTACAACATGCGTGTAGTCAGTGGCGCAGTAAGTTATAAAAAATTGGCAGGCGTACTGTAATACCGCAGTTCTCATTTGCGTGTTTGGTTCGACTATATACCTTGTACCATTGCATCCCTAGTGTGTTTGAGCTTGTTGAGTTCAAGGGATATTCAATACTTACACTCGCCCCTTATAAAGTCCACCTCTGTAAACAGGAGAATGCAGAGTAATTGTACTTTGATTCTGCTTGCAGACAGGTTATCCTAATAGCGGGGCCATTCATTTCACTTCAATCGCAACTAAAAACTGATTTTCACTCGTTTAATTTATGACCGGGACAACTGTGGCTGAAACACCACAAAAGATCAGGTGAACATAAGGAAAGCCAAGACCTTCACCAGACAACACATAACCCTAACACAGATGATACATGTCACAACAATCTGAAATTGTAAGTACCTGTTAAAGGGTGAGACTCTACTTTTTTTACCAGGGGAATCCCTTCCTCTGCAAAAGAAACAGGTGGACAACAGTTCACATGAGATGAATACCCACAACAGAAATAGTGAAGGACACACTTTATACTACAGTGCCCCAATTACTACTGTGACTATGATTTTATCTACAAATAGTAACATTAATGTGAAATTGAATTAGTATTGAATTCGTATTTAGTTTGTACTTTATGGAAAATGACAATGTGACAAACTGTCTACTGGAGAATTTCACAACAATATATGATGTATCAGCACAAGACAGAGTAGCATGGAAGGAGTTTACCTTGTTTTCCAAGGGCAACCTCTTCTGTTGACAAAGAAAGAGGATTGCTTTAAATCACTTCAACAGGCAATAATGAGTTTTTGTCCAACCATGCCAAGATTAATTTTATTCACATTAAATGACTATTTTTCTAAGAACAGATTTCTGACCTTTCTTCATCTTGATCTTCCTGAGATGTAATACCATGGTAGTTACCAGTGCTATTATAGCCAGCAGAGCGATGATAAAGGCTATCATCCAAGGTGATGCACTTGAATCTGCGTGACACAAGCACACACACACACACACACACACACACATACACGCGCACACACACACATTCATACACGCGCACACACACACACTGTTAAGATCAAAATAAAAAGCCATAGGTTTCTTTCTTATTGCCAGGTCTCCATTTAGACTGGGCAGACACCTCTCACCACCGGCTTCTAATATTTCTCCTCCTCAAACACGTACTGGACTGTGGAGAGATTTCTCTATGCATACTGATTTTTTTTAACCACATCCTGTTATTCCCACACATACCCGAGTTAACCACATGTTAGCACTCCAAATATATTCCCTCTTACATTACTTAACCATACTTTCAAATGGATAACCCCTATTTTATCAGCAAATAAATGTGCCTTATCCTGACCTGTAGTGAAGGAATCCATCTGCAAGTCCACCCTGGCCTCTTTCTTGTCCTCCTTCATGCTGGGCAAAAACACTGAGCAGGAGATCCACTGGGACTCCGAGGAGGGGCAGACCACCCAGCTCTGCACGGAGAACAGACCATCGGCCTCCGGGGAATGAGTAAGACCCCCAGGCTGGAGCGTCTCTTGGGCCCCCAGGGACCAGTGGAGCTGGGGAGCAGGTAGCCACCCAGTGGAGATGCAGCTCACCTTCACCTGGTCATCTTCGGTCCTTGATAGAGACAGGATCGGAGGGGCCCCGATCACTGAGAGTGTGTGTGGTGTATTTGTGAGAGAGAGAAAAAGAGAGGGAAGAATGTTACACAATGTGAAAGCATTATGAGGCAAGGAAAATCATCTCTATCACCAACAGCCTGATAGAATTTACAGCTGTGATGTGCGTCTAAGAGGCTAAGAGGTATTTCAGTGTTGATCAGATTGAGTCTAAGAAAACACAAAACCTACATATGCCACTATAAAGTTTTACTTGCATACTTGATTGGAATGTCAGATAAACTCACCCTCTACTTTGAGATACATGGCCTCGCTTTCATAGTGCTGGCTGCTGCTGACATAGCAAACATACTTCCCTGTGTCTTGCAAGTTGACATGGTCGATCCTTATGGACACATCTCCTTGCTTAAGGCCGCTGGATGTTGGCTCACGGGGCATAAGCGTTGTGCGGTTCAGATATTGTTCCATTTGAGGAGAGCTCTGGACTTTGCGGTTACGGTAGAGCAGCAGGGGCTTGTTGTAATCACTTCGGTACCAGCGCACATCCATCCCCTCCGCATCCATAGCGGGGGAAAGCCAGCATGGCAGTGTGACCGAGCCGCCCAGAAACACTGTGGCATTACTGACCAAAACAGAGAAGGTCGTAGCTAAAATACAGAACAGAGTAAGTTATGGTTTTAGCACCTGCTATTTGAGACAGCAACCTATCAGCTGGTGGCTTAAAGGGAAGTTTTATTGTGGGACGTTTTACGGGCCAGGACTCGGCCACGTCCGGCAGCAGTGGCAAGGAAGCCAGCTGCAGCTTGTCAACATTTGTGTACTTCTGAGCTTCTTTCTGTTCTTCTGGGGAAGTGTGTTTGTCCTGTAAGACTCTGAGGTGTGTTACCGCTTCCCCGGTATTGCCAGTATGAATGTGAGCGTGAATGTGTGGGGGCAGGAGCGAGTGTATATTTTTTCTTGTGCTGAATAGTCTCATTGTTCTTTGCTGTCACGGAGCAATAGCAGGGTGGTATATCTGACCTTAATTAGTCATAAATAAGTTAGGGTGTTCCCCAAGGCTTGTACCCTACCCTTAGGCGCACAATACTTGAATGCTCTCTGCCCACCTTATCCACTATCAATTTTGTATGTATGCATGTTATGTTTGTATGTATTGTGTACATTTACCACATGTATGTTAGCATGCTCATCCTGACACGTGTATGAATTAATCTGCCATGTTTCTGATCGTCTCCCCTCCCCTGCTCCTCCCTCCCCTTCTGCCACAAGAGCATGTAGGGGGTAGTAGAGAGCAGGGTGTTCCTACCCCACACACAAACGTCTGCTTACACTATGCCTAAACACTGAAAAGTAAAGGACTCTCAAAGAAGACATAGCATATGTTGCTTTAGCCTGCACCATTTAAGAGGAGATAGACTAGCGTTATTATAGCCAAAAAAATATTGTCACGTAGGCTACGTGTGTATGTTGTATTTGGATGTTTCCTTAATAGCCTGAATGTGCTGAACATTTTGAAATAGATCTCATTATGCAGTGACCGCAACATTATCATTCGTAGGTGTACAGGTAGACTATTTCTTTTTTTGACCACGTTACCTTATTAACGCGGCTGGAATACAATTTTAATCAAACGCACTTTTATGAACACTGTGGCGCTGTGATCTTGTCACACGCAGAAAGCATTGGCGTGCGGGAGCAGGAAAAAAAAGCCAAAGTTTTAAGAATGGCCTTGATCAATTTAATATGAGTCCCTCACTCACCAGTTGTAGTGGAGCTTGTTAGTTGTGCAAAAACATTTATTAGTAGCCCAAGGCGATACATTTCTAGAAGAAAGAATGCAAAGGCTTATTAAGACTCGTGGCCGACATGACTAAGTCCAGAGAGCGTGACCTTCGAGCAATACGACTATCAAGTCACAGCACAGGTTATAATCGTTATAAATCAAACGTAAACTTAGGTCTTAAAGTGAACTCTTTTTTACAGCAACTTACCGAGCTGTGTCGATGATGTTCTCGTGATTTAGCCTACATGGCGCTTTGTGGTTTGAAACGGTGATTCAGTGTCTGGGGTCGTACCTGTCAATCGACCGTGGATTCAAATTGAGAGCTGGTCAAATTAGAAAACAGGTCTTCTGTTTCAAATTACAATTAGATTTTTATCGTATAGGCTATTTTATGAATTCGTATTAAATTTAACCTACAACCGGTTTAAAATGAGACCATGTAAAACAAGTAGACATGCAAAATCCTTAAGACACGAGAACGTTCACTTTCGGTTAAACCAGCCGATCTCTGGAGCTGTGTTCGGAAACTCCGTGGTAGAGAAGGGGAGGGGTAAAATAATAAGGAGGGATGGATAACAGTTTCGTGAGATGGAGAAAAAGTGGGCGATGTTAAGAGAATGAATGCTGCACAGGGAATGAATGGGAAGCCTACAGAGGAGGAAAGATATAGAACATCCTAAACAGTGAGATATTGTGGAGAGGGAGAGAGAAAACAAAAATGCCAAAGTAAGGGTTAGGTTAAAAGAGGGGGGAAAGGGAGTGATGGCATACTGTACACAGGATGGATGAAACGAATAGAAGAATGAAAGGGAAATGAATGGTGTAGACTTTATGGAGTTAGGCTTCATCAGGTGAGGAAAAGACCTGTGTATGTGTCTGTGGGTTTTCTTGTTTTCTGCAGAAGGTATCATGAATACCTAAATATCTGCTATCATATAAGGTGCTATCACATGACACAAACAGTGTTTGTCCATAATGGTGAGATATGGTACGTTAGGCACACCTGCTTGTCTTAGAGCTTATAGTGGTATGAAGTGGTAGCCTACTTGGCAATTTCACTGACATTTCTGTGGAATTTTACATCTTATGCCAAGACTGTTGCAACTCTACTCATGAGGCGAAAGTATAATGCCGTTAGGATGCTATGTGCTAAAACCTTCATGTCTCCTTCATACGTCTGTGTGTGTGTGTGTGTGTTTGTGTTGTGTTCCTTCCAGGCAAGTGTGGCGTGCTGAAGCGGCCGTTATCGGAGGCGGAGCGTGTTGCTGTAGAAACGCACCTGAAGCTCAACATCATGGAGCTGCGGGTCTATCCTACTTTTCTGTTATGACTCTGCAGCATTGGACAGTCTTGTTTAGTCATTGTGTAAATTTAATGTCTTACTGGCAGATAAAAGTTAGACATAGTAGTCGCACAGGTGTCTCTTTGTTGTCCTATAGTGTGCATACTGTAAAAATGGACTTATAAAAAGTACTACGTTTTGAAGACTTTGTTTAATTATATGACAGTTCTATCTGATTTTACAAAGTGCTGTTGAAAAACACATGTGAGACATTTTCATTCTGATTTTATTTGTCTTTTCTGCTTAGGGACAATACAAATCCACGATTATGAACATGTTGTCTTACATGGTTTTATTGTGTCTTGAGGAGAAAGGTCACAGATCATTTTTCACATCACTTGAATACACACAAAAGGTTGTAAAAAAAATACAGAAAAGGTTAAAATTGGAATGAGTTGTGGCTTTTTCGCCCACTAACCTAATGAGCCACTTTGCATCTACCATGAAACTGAGTTAATGACAAGATAATTAATGATATGAAAGCAATAATTAAAGGAACTGTAGCACAATAGAAAATATTTACAGATACACGTGTACACTGTCCAGTAGGGGGCCTCTGAGCACGCCATTTGTATTTACGACGGTGGTGTAAAAGTGAGCTACAATCAGCAACTTCAGGGGTCAGCTCAGTAGCAAAAAATACCAATTCTCACGTAATGGGGTTTTAAGGCCAACATATGTGTAATCTGTGTGATTACGGTGCAGAGTTAGAAAAGATAATTGGTTTGTAAAGCATCAAAGTAATTAACTATAACTAACATAACTAGCATAATTAACATTGTATGGTTAATAATGTTCCAAATTATCATGAACAAACAGGTTCAGTGGACAAATCAAATCAATACATTAATTAATTAATTAATTAATTAATTAACATTGCAATAACAAAAGTTAAGCAGTTCCTTGCTTAGCCATCTTGTAAAGATTATCTTGTCCACCATGTTGGGATATCAGGCTACAGTTAAAGTGATTGATTGGAGGAGAGGCCTTGAGTTCCTGATGAAATCACACAATGAACAAATTCCAGGTGTACCTATAAAAAGCTAAAACCATGCCTGATTTAAAACATAATAATGTACCAATTTTACCTTAAAATAATTTTGGTGGTACACTAACTTGCAATACAGAGATTGGCGTATGTGCCACTGCCACAGCATTCCTAGTACACCTGGTATTGCACTATGTAATTTTGGTGGACAGAGCGAGACACCTCTTGCAAGAACTACGTATTGCTTCATGGCACCACCTCACACAGCAACTACATCCTTCTGCTAGCTATAGGAGGAAGCTAGCTCAGTATTCTGGCATCATGGCAGAGGTGATGAAGAACCAAGGACTTTTAGCTGGTCTTCTTTCTGTTGGACTAATCACTAATAACTAGTGCTGTCAGTTTAACGCGTTATTAACGGCGTTAACGCAAACCCATTTTAACGCCGTTAATTTTTTTATCGCGAGATTAACGCGATTTCTTTTTTTTTTAAGATTAACGTTCTTTTTGGCCTCGCAAACTGTGTAGTAGGCTAACGTTACGGTTTGAGTGAATGGCGAGCGCGATACGGCGGAATGGATGATAAAAAGCTTCTGAATGGAAAGTTTACTTTTAAAAGTTGTGTTGTGCAAAAGAAGCGAGCTTCACTGTGAAAATGTCAACAGGCAGCTGGCTGAAAGCAAAGAAGTAGCAGGCTTACCTTTTATTGTTAACCTAACTGTTACGGTTCGTTGTTTCTAAAATAAGAGGCCTGACTGCTATGTTCCCAGCAAACTTGAAAAAAAGAAAATATTAAGCCATGGTTTAACTGCACTATAGGCTGAGTCCTTGTTTACCTGAAATGTGCACTTTATAATTTTATTTTGTACCGCCCTGTTTGGCAATGTTGGTTTTCAATAAAATAAAACATTTGCATAAAGCAAGCCAATCCACTTTTCCATGTTGATAAGGAGATTAAAATTAAAATAAAATGATGGAAAAAATGAATAAACGAAGGGACATTTAGAATAGATACAAATTTGCGATTAATCGCGATTCATTTTGAGTTAACTATGACATAAAATGCGATTAATCGCGATTAAATATTTTAATCGTTTGACAGCACTACTAATAACGTATTAGCTGTCCTGTTATGTCTTGTGTTGCGCTTGCTTGATGTTTGGCTAGGTTAGGAAAGTTGTTGACGCACTAGTTTTTAATCATCAACATCCCTGCCATTGTTATTTATGAAAGAATGTGACATAGGCTGTAACCTTATTGTACATTTAGACGGTTCGTTGGATGCTTCAACAGAGACGCATCTCAATTCACTTTGAATGGGATGACGTCATGCATTGCCAAACTGAATTTTGGTTCCGTTGCGTTGCTTGCGTTGAAAGTTGAGAAAAGTTCAAACCTTTCGAGAGGCAGTGTATGCGTCAGCCAATCAAATCGCATTCATGCAAAGTTGCCAGCGCAGGCACTAGCCAATCAAATTGCATTTATGCTATTATCCAAAGAGAGCGACAGTGGAAAAAAAAGATGGCGGCCAAACTTCATAGATGGTCGTATTTGTACATAAAAGTAGTTTGTTTGACTTTGTTTGCCTAGATTTTTTTAAAGTTACAGAGAAATAGACACTGTACAAGGTAAAAACCCTGTTATTGTAACTGAAGGATAGGTCTGAGGTGATTTGCGAAATGTCTGAGCCAGGTATGTCATGTTAGCACGGTAACTACCCACAAGGTAAACAGCTTTCTAGCGGCATGATTGGGGGAACATTTCTCAAAGTACTTATATAAATACATATAATCAGTGTCTACTTACTTTATGGACAAGGGTCTAAATTAGTTTTTAGGTGTATAAATTGAATCAGGTTGCACAGTGAGTGTGAGAGAAGATGAGAGGAAAACACACTTATCATGGTTAATGTCAAACTCTGCTCTTTAGGGCGTCCGGTTTACAGAACGCTTTTTGTAGTGCACAATTCTCGTCAGGAATTAAGGTAGGAGTCCTGGTTCTAAAGTTCTACTTCTACTTGAAATGTCTGTTTCTGTAGAAAATCACTGTAGAAACAATAATTTTATACAATTTCTTTACAGTTATTGAGGTTAACAGACACAATTATGTCTCTGTAGGGATAATTTACATGTAGTCAGTAGTGATGTGTCGTTCGTGAACGATTCGTTCATTTTGAACGAATCCTTACAAGGACTCGAGAGTAACGAGTCCTCTCAAAAAAAGATTTGTTTATTTTCTCGTGGCCGCGCATCGGGACTTGCATAGGCTCAGCCAAGGAAACAGAAATTATTCGTTGAATGCAGGTCACGTGAAAAAGGATCCAAAAGACTCGTACAAAGACCGAGTCGGGAAATGAACGAATCATTTCTGTTTCCTCTAGCTCCCAGTACTGAGCCTATGCAGGTCACGTGGAAAAGGATCCAAAGACCCGTATCCGGCAGATGAACGAATCATTGATCCAAAGACTTGGTTGGCAGAAGAACGAATCATTGATCTAAAGACTCGGTTGTCAGAAGAACGAATCATTGATCCAAAGACTCGGTTGTCAGAAGAACGAAACATTGATCCAAAGACACGGTCGGGAGGTGAACGATTCGTTCATCTGCCGGATACGAGTCTTTGGATCTTTTTTCACGTCACCTGCATAGGCTCAGCACTGGTAGCTAGAGAAAACAGAAATGATTCGTTCATTTTGACCGGGTCTTCGGATACGGATCTTTTGATCATTTTTCACGTGACCTGCATAGGCTCAGAAGAGGAAACAGAAAGGATTTGTTAACCTCGTTCACTTTCGCGTGACTAGATTTAGTAAGACGTGAATGATATTTGTTCACAAGTAATAATTACAGGTTTCGTTATTTGAACTTTTTTGTACTTTACTTACAGTTCAGTGCAGCGTAATTGTTTGCCGTGATAATTAAATGCTAGTGTGATAATAAATGACCATTTAATCCAAACGTTCATGATATATTATTTTAATGCAGGAATGTCTTTTAAATTAGTATCTGCTGGTTTACATGCACTAACATGAGAATATGATACGTGTTTGCAGTAGACGTATTTAGGCCAGGGACTTGGCTATAAAATGTTGAGCAACACCCCCCCACCCTCCCCCCCGTTGAAATGAACGAATGACGCGAAAAGATTCGTTCATTTTACTGAACGAGATTAAAAGATTCGAGTCAGTAAAATTATCCGAACTTCCCATCACTAGTAGTCAGACACTTATAATTACCCTATGAGCCTGTCAGTGGCAGAAAAGAGGCGTGGATGCATGTGGATGCACGTGGATGCATACCCCATAGGATTACATTTTATAGTCACTTATCGGTTGCTGGATATGGTGTTCTAACTCAATACAGGACAGATTTTGACCGGTTTTGTAAATATTTCAACCCAAAAAGATGGGAAAATAGGGCCCAGGTAAAAATTAAAGAAAAAGTTCCCTTCATGTCACGAGCCGGCATTTACATGAACTTTACATGATTAAAGTTCTACAAAGATTGAGAGAATTATACAAACAGAAAGTATATTTTGGCTTTGAGAGTTGAATCAGACCTTATT
This sequence comes from Clupea harengus, assembly GCF_900700415.2. Taxonomy (NCBI): domain Eukaryota; kingdom Metazoa; phylum Chordata; class Actinopteri; order Clupeiformes; family Clupeidae; genus Clupea; species Clupea harengus. The sequence goes on from NC_045169.1 coordinate 17,634,562, forward strand.
TAACACGTAATCATTGGGTTTGGGTGTAGTTTGAGGCAAGGACAAAATCTGAAGTGGTGTTGTCTCACCTTGGCCCGGATTGAAAAGAGGGTACACAGTTTCATTGAAGCTAGACTTCAGGGTGACAAGATGTTGGCCCAATTTTGTATCGTAGAAGGACAGACGGCCCTCGTCGTAATCCAGGAAGATGCCTAGTACCTCAGGTCTCTGTGCCCTATAAATGTAGTGAGAAGATTCTGATTTGGTATGGACTCCACTCTTGTCATCTGAGTAGAGGCACCACAGGCCACTAGTTGGTGTGGATTTCTGCTCCCTCATCGTCTTCACTGCTGAGTCTGTTGCCACTCCAGCCCACCAGAACTGCTTCACTGGAACATTTGGCATTCGTAACCCCACCTCCCAATAGTGTTTTCCTTTTGAGAAACCTGTGTTTCCCAAAGCACACAGCTCACAATCAGATTCAAGGGCTTCACCATTGTCCCGCAGGGTTTTACCATTTTGAGCAACTTTCAAACGAGCTGGAGCTGTAGCTTTTTCAATGGTGATGTCCACTGTTGAGAAAATGTGGAATAACAGTTATGTTCACTGAAATCATAAAAAGTTGTGTTGCTGTAAATATGGTAGTTTATGACAGCGCATCCACCTACAGCTAATCCATGGTGGCCTCAAGGTCAAATAACAGTGCATATCAATGCAGACACATTTCTGCCTTAACTGACAGGTGCACATTCAGAAGTCTTATAACAGAAGATTACTCCAGAGCTTCACTCCAGTTCACTTACTCCACTGTGACATTCTGAGTCCTAAAATGTCTACCCTGCTCACATATGCGACTACATTTTGGGTCATGATGTTTTCATGTTCATTTTAAAAATATCAAGGGGAAATTCAGGAAAATTCAAGTAGATTCTGACAACTACATAGAACATTGGACACTGTCTTCTAAGATTTCCTAAAGTAAACCTCAACTGAAATTCAGGATCAGGATTTAGAAATAATTTGGTTTATGTTATTCTATTTACAATTGAATCTATTTGCAACTGAAATTACACAAAAAATAGAGGAAAACATACAGTAGTACGTAAAGACATGTAAAGAACGTAAAGAAATACCTGCATGTATTTTCATGTCCTCAGAGTACGCAAGGTCACAAGCTAGTAAAAAAAGTAAAACAGTGTAAGTCATGACAGTCACTGGTTGTTGATACGCACACACACTCATACACTAATGAATAAAGGAGTAGCATGGGCCACATAATAAGCTATTCAATTCTGGACCGGATCCGACTCAGGGGGCGGCACAACAAATTTAGTTTCACTTTTGCTAACATAGCAAGATGTGGTATTTGGCCTTGGTGGAGGTCTGCGCTCGCCAAGTGCCATTCTAGTTCCTTTGTTTTTGTTTCTTTTTTATCTGTCACAAATTGTGGTTGGAAGGCAATAGTGAGAGATTGTTGTGTTTCTGCTAACAAGTGGACTCTCCTTGCTCGTTATTGTATTGAGCGTTGAATCCAAAATGTTCCCACACAGCAGATTTGAAAGACGCGGTGCCTCTCCAAATTTGCTTCTATCTGTCTAGCTAGTGTTCGCCATCGTCAAGTTGAAGCTGAGATCATTTTGTTTTTTAGTGTTCCCTCTCTTCTCCAGCTCCTATTTCCAATAAGAGCACTGATAGGCTCAAGAGGTGTTCTGTGGATCTGAATGTACAACATGTGTGTAGTCAGTGGTGCAGTAAGTTATAGGAAATTGGCAGGCGTACTGTAATACCGCGGTTCTCATTTGCGTGTTTGGTTCAACACAAGGTGTTGCTGAAACGCCAGAAAGATCAGGTGAACATCAGGAAAGCCAAGCCCTTCACCAGACAACACATAAACCTAACATAGATGATACAAAAATCTGAAATTGTAAGTACCTGTTAAAAGGTGAGACTCTTCCTCTGCAAAAGAAACAGGTGGACAGTTCATGTGAGATGAATACCCACCACAGAAATAGTGAAGAAAACACTTTATACTACAGTGCCCCAATTACTACTGTGACTATTAGGATTTTATCGACAAATATTAACATAAATGTGAGTACATGGAAGTAAAGATTGAATTATCTTTAGTTCAATTTAATTAGTAATTAGTGTGTATTTTATGGAAAATGACAATGTGGCAAACTGTCTACTGGAGAATTTCACAACAATATATGATGTATCAGCACAAGACAGAATAGCATGGAAAGAGTTTACCTTGTGTTCCCAGGGCCACCTCTTCTGTTGACAAAGAAAGATGATTGCTTTAAATCACTTCAACAGGCAATAATGAGTTTTTGTCCAACCTTATCAAGATTCATTTTATTCACTTAAATGACTATGGCATATTTGGAGAAATAATGATGAAGAGAAAAGAACAGATTTCTGACCTTTCTTCATCTTGGTCTTCCTGAGGTGTAATACCATGGCTGTTACCAGTGCTATTATAGCCAGCAGGGCTATGATGAAGGCTGTCATCCAAGGGGATGCACCTGAATCTGCGTGACACACGTGCACAAACACACACACACACGTACATGCGCACACACACACACTGTTAAGATCAAAATAAACAACCATAGTTTTCTTTCTTTTTGCCAGGTCTCCATTTAGACTGGGCAGACACCTCTCACCACCGGCTTCTAATATTTCTCCTCCTCAAACACGTCCTGGACTGTGGAAAGATTTCTCTATGCATACTGATTTTTTTTTACCACACCCTGTTATACCTACACATGCCCCAGTTAACCACATGTTACCACTCCAAATATATTCCCCTTTACATTACTTAACAGTAGTTTTAGATGGATAACCCCTTTTTTAACAGCAAATATCTGTGCCTTTTATCCTGACCTGTAGTGAAGGAATTGATCTGCAAGTCCACCCTGGCCTCTTTCACGTCCTCCTTCATGCTGGGCAAAAACACAGAGCAGGAGATCCACTGGGACTCCGAGGAGGAGCAGACCACCCAGCTCTGCACGGAGAACAGACCATCGGCCTCCGGGGAATGGGAAAGACCCCCAGGCTGGAGTGGCTGTTGGGCCCCCAGGGACCATTGCAGCTGGGGAGCCGGTTGCCACCCAGTGGAGATGCAGCTCACCTTCACCCGGTCATCTTCGGTCCTTGATAGAGTCAGGATCGGAGGGGCCCCGATCACTGAGAGTGTGTGTGGTGTGTTTGTGAGAGGGAGAGAAAGACAGGGCAGAATGTTGTACAATGTGAAAGCATTATGAGACAGGGAAAATCATCTCCATCTCCAACAGCCTGATAGATTATACTGTTGTAATGTGATATATATATATATACACGTCTAAGAGACTAATCAGATGGAGCCTAAGAATACACAAAACACTACACTATAAACTTGTACTTGTACACTTAAATGTCAGATAAACTCACCCTCTACTTTGAGATACATGGCCTCGCTTTCATAGTGCTGGCTGCTGCTGACATAGCAAACATACTTCCCTGCGTCTTGCAAGTTGACACGGTCGATCCTTATGGACACATCTCCTTGCTTAAGGCCGCTGGATGTTGGCTCACGGGGCATAAGCGCCGTGCGGTTCTGATATTGTTCCATTTGAGGAGAGCTCTGGACTTTGCGGTCACGGTAGAGTAGCAGGGGTTTGTTGTAATCACTTCGGTACCAGCGCACGTCCATCTCCTCCGCATCCATAGTGGGGGAAAGCCAGCATGGCAGCGTGACCGAGCCCCCCATCAACACTGTAGCATTATCGACCGAAACAGAGAAGGTTGCAGCTAAAATACAGAACAGAGGAAGTTATGGTTTTAGCACATGCTATTTGAGACAGCAAGCCTGTCAGCTGGTGGCTTAAAGGAAAGTTTTACTGTGGGATGTTTTACCGGCCTGGAGACCGCCCTGTATTCCACTGTTTGCTCGACAAGGCAGTGCACCTGTCTTATTTGTTAATGGGGGAATGGATATATGGGGCTTGTCTTTGTTGTTCGGGAAGGAGAGGCACAGAGAGAATGGCTGCTGAGTTCTGAGCTAAGAGCTGCCGTGCCAGGATGTGGGTGATATTTTTCCGCTGCTGACGCATCTGGAGTATGGTTTTGTGTAGTGTGGATGAACATAAGATTTTCTACTCTACTTTTCTACTTATTTAAAAGGTTATCTAACACCTCCCACCTATGCCCTGTTTGGTTGCCCCCTACAGCTAATTATGTTTGACATCCCATCTGACCCCACTCGAATCAGAATGTAATCCCTTATCTATTACCACACTCATTTTTCTCCCTTGGGTCAAATGGGGCCACGCCCTCTATTTCAAATTCCAACGGTCAATTCTAACACCGTCTTATCTAAATCAATGGGTATTCTGTAAATCCATTCCTTATTCATTTCATACAAAAAATATCCCAACATTCCCAATATAAAAAAAACGGTCTACAGACGGTGTTGTACCGTGAAGGAGGGCCTATACATATCTCAGGAACCCAGCGTGTGGCTGCTGTCGCCAGCCAGTTGTGCACTGTTGTGTGTCATGCCACCCTTGTTATCTTAACTAGAATGTGCACGCACCATAGCCAACCATAACTAAACATAACTCATACAAATATCATAATTCATAGGTGTAGAGGTAGACTATTTCTTGTTTGACCACGTGAGCCTTTTAAACGCGGCTAAAATGCAATCTTAATCAAACGCACTTTTATGAACAGTGGGGCTGTGGTCGTGTCGCACACACACACAAAGCATGGATTCGCGGAAGCAGGAAAAGCAAGCCAAGTTTTAAGAATGGCCTTGATCAATTTAAATTGAGTCCCAAACTTACCAGTTGTAGTGGAGCATATTAGGTGTGCAAAAACTGTTATTAGTAGCCCAAAGCGATACATTTCTGAAAGAGAGAATGCAAAGGCTTATTAAGACTTTTGGCCGGCAGGACAAATGCCAAAGAGCGCGACCTTGAAGCAATACGTCTATCAAGTCACAGCACATGTTATTATCATTACACTGTAGACATAAATAGCATAGGCTACTGCAAACGTACACGTAGGTTTTAATGTGAACTCAATTTTTACAGCAACTTACCAAGCTGTGTCAAGGAAATGCTCGTGGCTTAGCCTATCCGGTGCTGTGTTTAAAACAGTGATTCACTTTCTGGGGTCTTATCTATCGAGAAAAAAATCGAATGTTGAGTCAAATTAGCCCACAAGTCTTCTTTTCGAAATAAGAATTCGATAAGTATCTTAGCCTATTTTATGCAATCGAATTGAATTTAGCCTACAATAGGCTGAAAATGAGACCATTGAAACAGTAGCTAAACATGCAAAATCCGTAGGAGAACCTATTGTAAGCTAAGTTTTACTTTCGGTTAAAACAGCCAATCTGGAGCTGTGTTTGGAATTTCCGGGCAGCCTTCCTTTCCTCATATGGAGAGGGAGAGAGCAGGAAAGCGGGAGAGAGAGGGAGGGGGGGGGGGGGGGGCGCTTCCTGTCACGATTTTTGGATTGGAGACGGTCAAAATTCAGTAATTAAAATGACTGCAACCTTAGGGCTGCATATGTTACATATGTTTTAGAACATCAACTGTCACAATGCTTTACCGCTAGATTAATTAAACTAACACATCGCCCCATTGCATATGCTTTAGTGTGGCGTATTAAACTACACCAATTTCGCAATTGTATAATATCTCACCATAAAACACAAAACATTCCTCCTTTCTTATGGCACTAAACACATCAATCGAATGTAAACAATTGAATGTGAATGTGTAACTGCAAAATAAAGTAAAACAAAATAAAATAGAACAACTTTAAGAAGGTTTGTTACCCTTCGAGAATATGAAAATTTCAGCGATTTGCAGTGCCTACAGTATTTGCGAGATGTGCAACTCACATCTCCATGAAGTTTTCCAAGTCATTGAAATATAAACAAAAATAAACAAAGATACAAATTTCGATGCGTTTGTCCATCATTTGCGCTCTTCTGTGGCACCACGCCTTCATGCTTATGCCAAAAGAGGTTACATGTCCTGCCAAACCTCACGTTTTATCCGTGAGACTGACGGTTTTTCAACATTTCACATGTTTCACGTGCGTGGCACTTGAATCTCACGGATCTCACGGAATTTCACTCCCAATACAGAACAATAATTACAAGCCGACTGCTGCGCTGTACGAGAGAGAGACTGCTGTGTTGACACTGTGCACTCACAGTCTGCCTAGCAGACTTTACACAACACATCACTGAACCCACTCACAACCGTGGCCACACCCTTGATCTTGTTATTACAAAGGGTCTTACAACTGTTATATCGTCTATCTGTGACCTTGCTCTTTCTGACCACTTTTGTATTTTCTTTACAGCACTGGTACCTAAAGTTAGAAATAGTGCTGAATGTTTTATTAAGAAACGCTATCTTAACTCTGCAGCAGCTGAGAATTTCAAAGTAATGATGAACATAACTAGTAAAAAAACCCAGATACGGGGCCATCATGTGTTAATGATCTAGTAACTACTCTAAATACAAAATTAAGGACAGCACTTGACTCTGTAGCACCATTGAAACAAAAAAAGGTCTTAGCCAAACAAAAAGCTCCATGGAGAAATGAGGAAATGATTAAACTTAAGAGATCCTGCAGAAGGTCTGAGCGT